>NC_053022.1:357801502-358000564 GCF_003073215.2 Triticum urartu
GAATTCAAAAATAGGCTACACATTCTTACAAATCTCAAATGGGCTATAAGTTCTCTGCCACACACTTCTGGCCTTACTAAGTTGACGCGTCCCCTAAAAAAATAGAGTTGACGCATATGCAAGGCTTTGTCAACTTATAGTCAACACACGGTTCTAGCAGCAGTGGCCGTTGGATGTCCATCCAACGGATGTCGTGCTTCTTCTTCAATCTCGGATATTCTAGCTTCACCCGCCCAAAAAATGATTCCTCCCCCTGACATCTGGGGCGCACCATTTCGGAAGCTGACCTGTGGTCCTACTAAGTTGACGTACCAAGGGCTTTGTCAACTTAGTCAATATAAACGATTCTAGCTGCAGTGACCATACGATGTCCATCCAACGGCCATAGTGCTTCTTCAACCTCTAGTCTTCTTGCTCCAGCCACCCAAAGCAGCGCCGGTCGTGCCGCCTGCTCCTGCCTCCCGTGGCCGGCTGTGCTGCCGTGGAGGCCTCACCACCCCCTACTATTCCCACAGCTAGCCAGGCCCTGCGGCGATGACAGCCTCACACCGCAGCCGAACGAGTGAACCCTCATACTCCTCTTCGCGTGGGCATCCACTGCCGCGTCTTCACCGGCTCCGCGTCATCTCCTTCCTAGGCCTCGCCCTCGTCCACCGCTCTGGTGCTCTCGGCGCGGCATGGTCAACGTGGAAGGAACGACTTCCATCGGATGTGGACTGTACGTGGAGAGGCTGTCAGCTGGGTCCACGGCGCCAGCAAGGAAGTGCCTCCTTATTACGTGGAAAATAATGATTCCTCCACCTGACAGCAGGGACCCACCGGACGGGCCACCAGTATTTTGCGAAAAAATCGTTTCCCCCTGACTGCTGGGACCCACCGGACAGGCCACCGTATTTCGTGAAAAAACGTTCCCCCCGCTGTCAGCTCGGACCCACCGGAAGTGCCTCCTAGGCCTCGCCGTCGTCCACCGCCGTGGTGCTCTCCGCGCGGCGTGGTCAACGTGGTCAAGGAACGACTTCCATCAGAAGAGTACTGTACATGGAGAGGCTGACAGCTGGGTCCATGGCCACAGCACAGTTTTTTCGTGATTTGCCAAGTCGCTTTGTCAGGCCTGTTGGGCTGCAAATCTTTCAAGACGAGGAGAGCTTTCATTCGGCTGACCGAGAAAATGGCCCATCAGTAATGAGAAATGGGTTGTACATTTTTAAAACACATCAAACCGACAATTAGTTTCAAATATCTTTTTTATTTCAAGATTTTAAATTACATTAATTTTTATGCATGGAGAATTTGTTGGATTTTATATTGATATACGTTTATTTTTAAAATCAGTTTGAATGTGAGTTGAAATTTTGGGATTAAAAACAGTTCGGACCGCACCAAAATATGCAAAATTTCGTATAATTTTTTAACCGTTGCCACAATATGGGCTGTAATGCTAACAAAAAGAATATGGGCTCCAAAAAAACCTTAAGAATTAGCAAATGGGCTGTAAATTATTAGAAATAATGGCAGATGGGTTGTATGCTGTTTTCCACAGATTGGAGGCTTTCCTAAAAAAAGGTTGACGCACAAGCACTGACTGTTGGATGTCCATCAAACGGCTGTTGTGCTTCTTCAATCTCTGCTCTTCCTGCTCCAGCCGCTCAAACAAGCGCCAGCGGGACTGCCTGCTCCCTCCTCCTCGCGGCCGGCTATGCTGCCTCGTAGGCCTCACTGCCCGACCGTACTCCCAGCGCTAGCCTAGCCATCCCTCTACTCACCCACACCTCTTGTTATTCTCCGGCGATGGCAGACGAACCAGTAAACCCTCGTACAGTCGTACTCCCCTCCGCGTGCGAAACAACTGCCGAGTCTTCCCTGCCTCCGTGTCGTCCCCTTCCTAGGTTTCGCCGTCGTCCACCGCCCTGGTGCTCTTGGCGCGGCGTGGTCAACATGGTCAAGGAACGACTTCCATCAGACGTGGACTGTGCGTGGAGAGGCTGGCAGCTGGGTCCACGGCCACAGCAAGGAAGTGCCTCCTTATTATGCGGAAAATAATGATTCCTCCACCTGACAGCTGGGACCCACCGGACGGGCCATTGTATTTTGCGAAAAAAATGTTTCCCCCTGACTGCTGGGACCCACCAGCTACATCTTCACATGCAAGGAAGTGCGTCCGGGCAAAATATAAACGATTCGCCCCCTGACTGCTGGGACCCACCAACTACATCTTCGCAGGCAAGGAAGTGCCTGACAGTCGGGACCCACCTGGTCGAAGCGTACGTAGCGTTGTCATTCTGGTCGGGAACGTGTACATACATACTGGTCGATGTAGAGGCACGCACATGTCGTAGTAGAGGCGCGCACGTGTCGTAGTAGAGGCGCGCACGTAGCATGTACATGTACGTACAACGGCCAGGGTGCAAGAAAGAAAATACGGCCACGTATGTGTACATACGGGCGGGGTCTCGAACACCTACTCGCGCATATGTACGGCCAGGGCTCGTGTACATTGCTGAGTCGGAATGGAGAAACTGCGTCGTCGTCGTGTTCATGGGGAGGCAACGGAATGCATCATGTTCATGGGGAGGCAACGGAATGCGTTGTGTTCATGGGGAGGCAACAGAATGCGTCGTGTTCATCGGGAGGGCTTGGATGGAACAGGCGATGGAAGCGAGGCCTGGCGTACCGCAGAATGGAGGAAACGGCCTTGTGTTCGACCGGCCACGTTCGAAACGGGATCCTGTTCATCGGGAGGGGTCTGGCGTACCGCAAAATGGAGGAAACAGACCTCCTACGGTCGAAACGGGGGTCCTGTTGATCGGGAGGGGTGTGGCGTACCGCAAAACGGACGAAACGGACCTCCTATGGTCGAAACGGGGGTCCTGTTCATCGGGAGGGGTGTGGCGTACCGCAAAACGGGACTCCACGGGATACTGTTCATCTCCACCGTTGTAACGCCCTCGATGCGGCTATATCTCCCACGTGTCGAAGCACGACTTAGAGGCATAACCGCATTGAAAGCAATGTCGCAAGTGAGGTAATCTTCACACAACCCATGTAATACATAAGGGAAAGAGATACATAGCTGGCTTACAATCGCCACTTCACACAATTACATGAATAAAGCATTACATCATCCAAATACACTCAAGGTCCGACTACGGAACCAAAATAAAAGAAGAACCCCAAATGCGACACGGTCCCCGATCGACCCCAACTGGGCTCCACTACTGATCAACTAGAACGAAACAACACAAAGGACAAGATCTTCATCGAGCTCCTCCTGAGCTGGGTTGCGTCATCTGCAAGTACTCATCGGCACCTGCAAACTGGTTTTGGAAGTATCTGTGAGTCATGGGGACTCAGCAATCTCGCACCCTGCGATCAAGACTATTTAAGCTTATGGGTAAGGTAAAGGTATGAGGTGGAGCTGCAGCAAGCGACTAGCATATATGGTGGCTAACATACGCAAAAGAGTGTGGGAAGAGAAGGCAAAGCACGATTGATAAACTATGATCAAGAAGTGATCCTAGAACAACCTACGTCAAACATAACTCCAACACCGTGTTCACTTCCCGGACACCGCCGGAAAGAGACCATCACGGTTACACACGCGGTTGATTCATTTTAATTAAGTTAAGGTTCAAGTTATCTACAACCGGACATTAACAAATTCCCATCTGCCCATAACCGCGGGCACGGCTTTCGAAAGTTCAAATCCCTGCAGGGGTGTCCTAACTTAGCCCATCACAAGCTCTCACGGTCAACGAAAGAATAGACCTCCTCCCGAGACGTTCCGATCAGACTCGGTATCCTGGTACAACAAGACATTTCGACAGGGTAAAACTAAACCAGCAACACCGCCCGAATGTGCCGACAAATCCCGATAGGAGCTGCACATATCTCTTTCTGAGGGCACACTCAGATTGTCTTAGGTACGGGTAGGCCAGCCCAGAGTTGCCCCTGGTGGTCACCGGCAGCTGACAGGTTGGACCAACACTCAGAGGAGCACTGGCCCGGGGGGGTAAAATAATGATGACCCTCAGGAGTGCGACTCCCAAGGGAAAAGAAAAGGCTAGGTGGAAAATGGTAAAACCAATGTTGGGCATTGCTGGAAGAGCTTTACTTAAGGCGAACTGTCAAGGGGTTCCCATTATAGCCCAACCGCGTAAGGAACGCAAAATCCGGGAACATAACACCGATATGACGGAAACTAGGGCGGCAAGAGTGGAACAAAACACCAGGCATAAGTCCGAGCCTTCCACCCTTTACCAAGTATATAGATGCATTAATTAAATACGATATATAGTGATATCCCAACAAGTAAACATGTTCCAACAAGGAACGGTATCTCCATGTTCCAACAAGGAGCAAACTTCAATCTTCACCTGCAACTAACAACGCTATAAGAGGGGCTGAGCAAAGAAGTAACATAGCCAAAAAACGGTTTGCTAGGACAAGGTGGGTTAGAGGCTTGGTTCAACAATATAGGAGGCACAATAAGCAAGTGGTAGGTATCGTGGCATAGGCATAGCAAAAGAGCGAGCGTCTAGCATAGCAAAGATAGTAGTGATTTCGAGGGTATGTCATCTTGCCTGAGATACCGCAAGGAAGAAGAACGAGTCCATGAAGAAGAAAAACGGACGAAGTTGAATGGATCCTCACAAACGCGACGTTAACGGAACCAACCCGAAGAAGCAACACCGGAAAGAAGCACACAAACATAGTAAACAACCACCACATAATCATGGCATGATGCACAATCAAGTATGATGCATGTCCGGTTTAATGATTCATGGCATGGCATGGCAAAATGCAACAAACAACACTACAAGTTAAGTGGAGCTCAATATGCAACGAGTTGCATATTGACGGAGCACCAAATCAATTATTTAGTTCGATCTCGTTTATGTACCCAACAATATTAAATGTTGTTAAACATGGCAAGATGTGAAGCATAACAAAACTATACCATTAAGCAATTTAAATGGGGCCGGATATAACGAATAACAAATCCGGTAAATCCCCATATGCATTTAGCAATTTAATGCAAACAACAATTTTAAACATTCTTGAAGTTGTTATCATGATGCGGGTGACATGCAAATTCATGCAATTTTTATTAATTATTTGACAAGAGCATTATGAAGCATTTGGTCATCATGGCGGAACAAAAAGGGTGCCACGTCAACTACCACGGAAATGGTGCCACGGCAACATTCCGGGTGATTCGACAACTCATTGAGATGTCGGTGCAAGAGAAAATGTGGATGAACGGATCATGCGAGGATGGTGGGGTGATCCCGGATACCGGGTTTTCCCATGGGTCGACGGCATGGCAACCGAGGAGGAACGTGCAATGACAACTCGAACACGGTTCGAACATGAGCATCCCAAACATCGCAAGCATTCGTTACACAGACGTCGTCTCGGGTTATACCTTCGAAGTGTGCAAATGGGACGGTTCTCGATCGGTGTCAAGTAGAGCAAGTAGACGTTCTCGGGACGTTCGTAGTGGAAGTAGTGGGGTACACGACGACGGTAGAGGTACTCGCGGCAGTAGTGGTACACGTTTGTTTCGGAGAGGTACTTGATGACTCCAACGTCTTCGGGGTGACGGTAGTGGTACACGCGACGTCGGGGTACTTGTCGGTCCGGTCTTGGCGGCGTAGATGTACACGTTGTCGGGGTACTTGTCACCTCATCGGGTGTAGTTGTACATGAGGGTCTTGATGAATCCGAATGGGTACCTGACGGGTCCGGCCTTGGCGATTCAGGTTTCGTAGTGTCCTGGTAGTTGATGCAAAGAGGCAATGACTTGGCATGGTTCCGGTGGTCGAACAAGGCAGGGCAGCTCGGCCACGCGCGCTGCGGGCGGCAGAGGGCAAGCAGAGGAGTAGCAGCGCGAGGGAAGGCAGCGACGCAGGAAAGGAGCAGCCCGAGCGGCGGAGCTCCATGGGAGGCATAGCCATGCGCGGCTGCTGGAGATCCTCAAGCAGAGAAGAAGCCGGCAGGCTGTGGTGCCCAGCGGCCCTGGCGACGCGGTAGGGCGGGCGAGCTCGAACCTCGCGATCATGGCGGTAAGGAGGAAGACCATGGTGGAGGAGCATGGGTCACGGGCTCCTGGCGGGCAGAGTTAACGCAGGGGAGGCGCTGGCCCTGGCGCGGCGGCGAGCTTGCCGGCATCGGGGATGATGCAGGAGAGGAGAGGCCGGTGGCTGCAATACAAGAAGCAACTAAGGCGCAGCTTCCGGCCATGGCGACGGGGTGGAACGGCGGTCCTCTGAGCTTGGCCGGCAGCGTCCATGGAGAACGGCGGTGCAGAGGTGGGGTAGAGGAAGGAGCGGGCGACGACCTCTGCCATGGCGCGAAGGCGGAGATCGAGCGCGTGACTCTCGCTCCTCTCTGGCACACGAGCAGGGGAAGGAGACGAGGGATGAGGGAGATCGAGCGGAAGGTAGGCAGCGAGCGAGAGAAAAGGATCGAGCACAGGGCTCCCTAGCCCGATGCGATTGAGAGAAGGACGAGGGAGACTGGCGGCGGCAGGGAACGAGGGGATGCGGTCGGGAGAGGGTAGCAAGGGGAGATGTTGGGCCTAGGGTTAGGGACTGCAGCAGGGCGCTGCTGGGCCTTAGAGGCCAGCGCTGGAGGGAGGGAGGCCCAGGAGGGCAGTGGTGCAGGCCTGGCCAGGGGTGCAGGCCGCCTCTCTCCCTAAATATCTCTCTTTTCCCATTTAAAAAGAAAACAGAAAAGAGAAGGAAAAGAAAGAGAAGGTTGGGATGGAAACTGTGCATGGGGATAATTTTACTGGACTCGCAAAAATGATCTTGATCCAAGAAAAGTATAAATGGGCATGTAGCAAGTTTGGATTGGAACTCGTTTGAATTAAATTAAATGAGTTTGAATAAGAAGTGGGCGTTAGAAAGGTCCCAAAATGTTGAGATTTTTGGAAGACCTCTGGAAAAAGATAAAGAATTTATGGACGAAGTTTGAGGAGCAAACTCGAAGCGGAAAAGACATGTGATTATTGCAAGTGTGTTATAGGTGATCCCAAACTAATGGAATATTTCGTTATAGCTCCCTATAATATTGGGAGGATATGTTATAAAGAGAAATCACCACGTGAATTCCCTCGGTTTAAATGGATCAAAGATCCATGCCATTTATTTAGTTGAGTTAAGAAAATAAATGACATGATGGCATGATGACATGATGCAATGCACATGATGCAAAGATGAAATGCAACAGGCCAAACAAATCACACGACGAAACCCGGAAACCCTGGAAGGCAACTGAAGGTCCTGTCTTGGGGCGTCACAACACTCCACCACTACGAGAGGATCTCGTCCCGAGATCTAGAATGGCACCGGAGGGAAAAACGGAAGAGAAAGAGAAGAGGTAAAACTAAGTTGCTTCTTTGACGAATGAGTGAAACCAAAGAACCTTGCGAGGTTGAACAAATTCGAGAAAGAAAACAACGAAGGTGAACAAAGTCGAAAACTCTCCGTTAGAAAAGAGGAAGAATGAACATTGGGAAAACTGTGAGGTTGAAGGGCAAGATATATATTGAAACCACTCCGGTTAAAACAAGATAGAGAAGGATTAAGAATGATATAATTTGAGCACCACTCTGTCTGAGAAGGGAGGCAAAACTTGGCAGAATGGGAAAAATTCGAAAAGCAAGCACGACACTCCGGTTAAAAGGATAAGGAAGAAAAGAACACGATCCTGACAAAACAAGAAGATGGGTTGCAGGGAGCAACATCGCAATGCCTCTGGAACGAAAGAGTAGAGTAAAGATAATTGAGACAAACGAATGTAGAAGACAATGCCAACTTCTGCTACAAAAGAGCCTGAAAAGGCATCTTTAGGAGAAGGGTTGAACGGAGTTGTTGGAAAAACCAACAACGATAATAATAAGCTTGATATGGTCTTATGGAATACAACTCAAATTATGGGGTGACAACCCGCCACTCACGGGAAAGAATTAGATTGGAATAAACAAGGAGACGAGAAACTTATTTCACCGGAAGGATAAAAGAAGACATTGGATCATTTATAAGCACCATAGATAGCAACAATCCTTAGGGAAAGCTTTAGGTGGAACATAACCCAAGATAATTCCAACGAATAGGTTGATGGATTTAAAATACCTCGTTCATAACAACATGTGAGTTATGAAACATGAACTCAAATTATTTAGAATGACATAATACCATCTCCAATGATACGGAAGAAAGATTGAACTCCGGATTGCAAGATGAAGCAAACTTGAGCTCCTCTGAAAAGAAAGTTGATGAACGTTTCGAGAAGGAATATAAATCCTTAATGAACCATCATGTAGAGCCTCCGTGAAGAACACCGGTTAAAAGAATGATCACAAAGAAGTGAAGGATGAAAAGAATAAGGTTGAAACCTTGCAATGATTAGATGAAGCTTGTGACGAGATAAAAGAGAGATCTTGAAACTCCGGGAAAAGAAAAGGCTGAACACAATTGGAATCAAGAAGTTGATGCACCTCCGGAATAAGGAATTAATCACTTGGATGAACAAGAATAAGAATTACGTTATGCTTATCCTTCACCAATTTAAATTGATGACAAGCAGTGGATTTGACATACTACTTATTCTTGTAGAAAAGATTAAGCGAGATATAACATAAACTTGAGAATGTCTTCAACGAACCACCGGTAGGATTGGAACATCGAATAAATTGATAAGTAAGAGAACTTTGGAAGAACCACCGGTAAGAATTGAAAAGAGCGTATAAAGCATGAAGACACACCGGGAAGGATTAGCAAATAAACGAAAATGCTTGAGAGAATTTAGATATAAGAGAACGAAGGGATCACGAGCCGATTAAAGATCACTTGAACGAAGCACCGGTGGAATTTGGAGAATGATAGCTGAAAACTGAGAATGAATAAATCTTAGATGATGGGCTCCGGATGAACAAACTGAAAAGGCTCCTGAATTGCTCCGGATGGATAAAAAAATTCTCACAATCAAATAATTATGAGAGGATGACCTCGAATTAGAACCACGATTCTCTGAAAGAACAGATAAGATATGGAGGTAAAACTCTTCTTCGCTCTACAAAATCCGAGAATGACGACGAGAAATACCATCATGACTTATTTAGACACTCCGGAAGAATCAAAACGAAGAGGTTGAGCCAACGATGAAAAGAATTTGAAAGATCTTGGAAAAAAGACATTTGATTGATGATAATCCATTCTTACGTCAAACTTCGAAAAGAATTTGAGAATACCTCTGAGAAAATAGAAGAGTCAGGTAAGATCCTGGAAAAGACCTGTGGGTTAGGGCCCACTCAAAAGAAAACACCGTTGATATGATTACTTGAAAAAAAGGAGATAACACCGGTTGAATTAAAAGACTTGAATAAGATAACATTCTCGAAAGATCTTGAATGAAAGCAGCGTGGAAAACACAAATCTTCGAGATATCTTGAGCACTCCGGAACAATTGAATAGGGAGAAATGACTGAATATAGGGTGCACCGGCATGAAAAACATTAGAAACGAGGGGAAAAAAGGATATGATCAACACCAGAAGATTGATTTGAAACCGCCGGAGAAGAGAAGAAACAAAGAATGATAACTTGAAGCTCTGTTAGGATCTTCATGAGAATCACCGGATAAAATATTGACGGAAAAGGATGGAGAGACTTCACAAGAATAAAAGGATACTTGATTAAGAATTCCGAGTCCTCGAGAAACAAGGGTGGGAAAACAAAGACAACTTGGGATGGATGAACGAACACCATTGAGAAAGCTGAGATTGGATCTTGCTGATGTTGAAATGATCGGATCCACTTGAAGAGAAAACACACCGGTGAAAAGGATTGACATGACGAACTCGATGATCAAGAAGGGTTAGTATTCACATAGAAATATTAGAACACCACTTGGAAAAGGTACGGAATCAACATTTGATTTCGAAGCAACTCGAATACCACAACTCAAAACAAAAGAAAGGATTGGCTTGCGGAATAAGCCGGAACAAACATATGATAGAGATTTCGTCCGAAGTTTTCGTGGTGGGGCCTACACGGGCTCGATCGTACAGCACCATCATGTACAAGGTAGTGCACATGACATACGAAGCGTCCCCGAGTCGGCATAGCCAAGGATTCTTTAAGACACAACGAGACCACTGTAAAACCAACCGTGAATAGGCGGACCACTAGACGTCGAACCCCAATTTCATATCATACATCTGTTGGAAAGATATCCTAAGAGCTACTAGAATTCCCACTTATAAAACTCCCGAACCTTTCCGGTTATGCAATCAGGTGTTGGGGATACAGGGGAAGCATAATATCTCACCCAAATCTAGCAAATCCTACATCCAGCTGTATCCATCCTTCAACACATAACCGAGAAACCTTCGGAAATCGTCTACCTCAACCTTCGAAAAGCATCCGTTATACAAGTTATGGCGATACTCCCGAACTCCCGCCCCAGTACTGGGTGGCGTTGAGGTTATCTCACCAACGAACTGCATAAAAGAGATTTTCGATGTCGGCGTACTAAACTCAGGTATTCTAGAACTGCAACGATAAAATTATGACGACAACACCTCGGAGCTCAACTCCCCGGGACACTTCCACAAAACCCCTGACAGGAGGCACCAAGACAATGTTCTCGTCATAAAACTATCGGAACGATTCCAAGATACCCGCGTGATCCTAAATTTTTTTAGTGAAATTTGAGAAGAGAAGAGTCAAAACTCTATGTCAGGATGCCTTACCAGAGCGATGAGGAGACTGGGAAGTAAAAAGAATTCCTAAACTCTCCGATATATAATTCCTAAATGACTCAAAAACATTTTTCTAGACTCAACAACGGCTGCTAAAAACGATCAAGCAATGGGGGCTCCTAAGGTCGGGGAAGGCTCTGATTACCAACTTGTAACGCCCTTGATGCGGCTATATCTCCCACGTGTCAAAGCACGACTTAGAGGCATAACCGCATTGAAAGCAATGTCGCAAGTGAGGTAATCTTCACACAACCCATGTAATACATAAGGGAAAGAGATACATAGCTGGCTTACAATCGCCACTTCACACAATTACATGAATAAAGCATTACATCATCCAAATACACTCAAGGTCCGACTACGGAACCAAAATAAAAGAAGAACCCCAAATGCGACACGGTCCCCGATCGACCCCAACTGGGCTCCACTACTGATCAACTAGAACGAAACAACACAAAGGACAAGATCTTCATCGAGCTCCTCCTGAGCTGGGTTGCGTCATCTGCAAGTACTCATCGGCACCTGCAAACTGGTTTTGGAAGTATCTGTGAGTCATGGGGACTCAGCAATCTCGCACCCTGCGATCAAGACTATTTAAGCTTATGGGTAAGGTAAAGGTATGAGGTGGAGCTGCAGCAAGCGACTAGCATATATGGCGGCTAACATACGCAAAAGAGAGCGAGAAGAGAAGGCAAAGCATGATCGATAAACTATGATCAAGAAGTGATCCTAGAACAACCTACGTCAAACATAACTCCAACACCGTGTTCACTTCCCGGACACCGCCGGAAAGAGACCATCACGGTTACACACGCGGTTGATTCATTTTAATTAAGTTAAGGTTCAAGTTATCTACAACCGGACATTAACAAATTCCCATCTGCCCATAACCACGGGCACGGCTTTCGAAAGTTCAAATCCCTGCAGGGGTGTCCTAACTTAGCCCATCACAAGCTCTCACGGTCAACGAAGGAATAGACCTCCTCCCGAGACGTTCCGATCAGACTCGGTATCCCGGTACAACAAGACATTTCGATAGGGTAAAACTAAACCAGC
Source organism: Triticum urartu (assembly GCF_003073215.2). NCBI lineage: Eukaryota > Viridiplantae > Streptophyta > Magnoliopsida > Poales > Poaceae > Triticum > Triticum urartu. The sequence goes on from NC_053022.1 coordinate 357,813,326, forward strand.
AACACCGCCCGAATGTGCCGACAAATCCCGATAGGAGCTGCACATATCTCTTTCTGAGGGCACACTCAGATTGTCTTAGGTACGGGTAGGCCAGCCCAGAGTTGCCCCTGGTGGTCACCGGCAGCTAACAGGTTGGACCAACACTCAGAGGAGCACTTGCCCAGGGGGGGTTAAAATAATGATGACCCTTAGGAGCGCGACTCCCAAGGGAAAAGAAAAAGGCTGGGTGGCAAATGGTAAAGCCAATGTTGGGCATTGCTGGAAGAGCTTTTACTCAAGGCGAACTATCAAGGGGTTCCCATTATAGCCCAACCGCGTAAGAGACGCAAAATCCGGGAACATAACACCGATATGACGGAAACTAGGGCGGCAAGAGTGGAACAAAACACCAGGCATAAGGCCGAGCCTTCCACCCTTTACCAAGTATATAGATGCATTAATTAATAAGATATATAGTGAATCCCAACAAGTAAACATGTTCAACAAGGAACAACATCTCCATGTTCCAACAAGGAACAAACTTCAATCTTCACTGCAACTAACAACGCTATAAGAGGGGCTGAGCAAAGCTGTAACATAGCCAATCAACGGTTTGCTAGGACAAGGTGGGTTAGAGGCTTGACATGGCAATATAGGGAGGCTTGATAAGCAAGTGGTAGGTATCGCAGCATTGGCATAGCAAAAGAGCGAGCAAATCTAGCATAGCAAAGATAGTAAGTGATTTCGAGGGTATGATCATCTTGCCTGAGAATCCCGCAAGGAAGAAGAACGAGTCCATGAAGAAGTCAAACGGATGTAGTCGAACGGGTCCTCACAAACGCACATTAAGGAACCCAACCCGAAGAAGCAACACCGGAAATAAGCACACAAACATAGTAAACAACCACCACATAATCATGGCATGATGCACAATCAAGTATGATGCATGTTCGGTTTAATGATTCATGCATGGCATGGCAAAATGCAAAAAACAACACTACAAGTTAACTGGAGCTCAATATGCAACAAGTTGCAATATTGACGGAGCACCACATCATTATTTAGTTCGATCTCGTTTATGTACCCAACAATATTAAATGTTTTTAAACATGGAAAGATGTGAAGCATAACAAAACTATACCATTAAGCAATTTAAATGGGGCCAGATATAACAAATAACAAATCCGGTAAATCCCCATATGCATTTAGCAATTTAATGCAAACAACAATTTTAAACATTCTTGAAGTTGTTATCATGATGCGGATGACATGCAAGTTTATGCAATTTTTATTAATTATTTGACAAGAGCATTATGAAGCATTTGGTCGTCATGGCGGAACAAAAAGGGTGCCATGCCAACTACCACGGAAATGGTGCCACGGCAACATTCTGGGTGATTCGACAACTCATTGAGATGTTGGTGCAAGAGAAAATGTGGATGAACGGATCATGCGAGGATGGTGGGGTGATCCCGGATACCGGGTTTTCCCATGGGTCGACGGCATGGCAACCGAGGAGGAACGTGCAATGACAACTCGAACACGGTTCGAACATGAGCATCCCAAACATCGCAAGCATTCGTTACACAGACGTTGTCTCGGGTTATACCTTCGAAGTGTGCAAACGGGACGGTTCTCGATCGGTGTCAAGTAGAGCAAGTAGACGTTCTCGGGACGTTCGTAGTGGAAGTAGTGGGGTACATGACGACGGTAGAGGTACTCGCAGCGGTAGTGGTACACGTTTGTTTCGGAGAGGTACTTGATGACTCCAACGTCTTCGTGGTGATGGTAGTGGTACACGCGATGTCGGGGTACTTGTCGGTCCGGTCTTGGCGGCGTAGATGTACACGTTGTCGGGGTACTTGTCACATCATCGGATGTAGTTGTACATGAGGGTCTTGACGAATCCGAAGGGGTACTTGACGGGTCCGGCCTTGGCGATTCAGGTTTCGTAGTGTCCTGGTACTTGATGCAAAGAGGCAACGACTTGGCACGGTTCCGGTGGTCGAACAAGGCAGGGCAGCTCGGCCACGCGCGCTGCGGGCGGCAGAGGACAAGCAGAGGAGTAGCAGCGCGAGGGAAGGCAGCGACGCAGGCAAGGAGCAGCCCCAGCGGCGGGGCTCCATGGGAGGCGTAGCCATGCGCGGCTGCTGGAGATCCTCAAGCAGAGAAGAAGCCGGCAGGCTGGTGCCCGGCGGCCCTGGCGACGCGTAGGGCGGGCGAGCTCGACCCTCGCGCCCATGGCGGCAAGGAGGAAGACCATGGAGGAGGAGCATGGGTCGCGGGCTCCTGGCGGGCAGAGTTAACGCAGGGGAGGCGCTGGTCCTGGCGCGGCGGCGGCTTGCCGGCATCGGGGATGATGCAGGAGAGGAGAGGCCGGCGGCTGCGATACAAGAAGCAACCGAGGCGCAGCTTCCGGCCATGGCGACGGGGTGGAACGGCGGTCCTCTGAGCTTGGCCGGCAGCGGCCATGGAGAACGGCGGTGCAGAGGCGGGGTAGAGGAAGGAGCGGGCGGCGACCTCTGCCACGGCGCGAAGGTGGAGATCGAGCGCGTTGACTCTCGCTCCTCTCTGGCACACGAGCAGGGGAAGGAGACGAGGGATGAGGGAGATCGAGCAGAAGGTAGGCAGCAAGCGAGAGAAAAGGATCGAGCACAGGGCTCCCTGGCTCGATGCGATCGAGAGAAGGACGAGGGAGACTGGCGGCGGCAGGGAACGAGGGGATGCGGTCAGGAGAGGGTAGCGAGGGGAGATGTTGGGCCTAGGGTTAGGGACTGCAGCGGGGCGCTGCTGGGCCTTAGAGGCCAGCGCTGGAGGGAGGGAGGCCCAGGAGGGCAGTGGTGGAGGCCTGGCCAGGGGTGCAGGCCGCCTCTCTCCCTAAATATCTCTCTTTTCCCATTTAAAAAAAAAACAGAAAAGAAAAGGAAAGGAAAGAGAAGGTTAGGATGGAAACTGTGCATGGGGATAATTTTACTGGACTCGGAAAAATGATCTTGATCCAAGAAAAGTATAAATGGGCATGTAGCAAGTTTGGATTGGAAGATTAAATTCAAATTCCTTTGAATTTAATTCAAAAGGTTTGAACTGGGACAGGTTTATCAAAGTGCCCAAAAATGTTGAGAATTTAGGTGGAGCTCTGGGAAATGATGAAAGAATAAATGGCAAGGTTTGAGGTCAAGCTCGAAGAGGAATAGACATGGGAATTATTTTGCACGTGTGTTTATGGGTGATTCCGAAAATGGAATATTTAATATAGCTCCATGATATCGGGAGGATATTTTATAAAGAGAATCACCACGTGAATTCCCTTGGTTTAAATGGACCGAAGATCCATGCAATTTATTTAGTTGAGTTAAGAAAAGAAATAATATGATGGCATGATGACATGATGCAATGCACATGATGCAATGATGAATGCAACAAACCAACAACTCACACGACGAAAACCCGGAAACCCTGGAAGGCACTGAAGCTCCGGTCTTGGGGCATCTCCACCGTCGACCCCCTCCAGCCTCCACGAGCTATTGTTCATCCACTGTCGACCTCCTCCAGCCTCCACCTTGACTGACTTCATCCACGGGCTCCTGTTCATCCAGCCTCCACCGCGCGCTACTCCACCGGCTACTATTCAACCAACCCTCTCCACGGGCTCCTGTTCAACCACCCCTCCACGGGCTACTGTTCATCCTGCCCTCCACCGTCTACTGTTCATCCTGCCCTCCACGGGGTGGTCCTGTTCATCCAGCCCTCCACGGGGTCCTGTTCATCCAGCCCCAACCGGCTCGATCGATCGGGGTCCTGTTCATCCAGAGGCAACACCACGGGGTCCTGTTCATCCACCCCCACCGGGAACTGTTCATCCAACCCCCCCCCCCCCCCGCAACGCTCACTGTTCATCCAGAGGCAGCATCAATCGGCTTCAGTTAGCAGCAGTAGCGAAGGAATCTGTCGATCGGGTTCAGTTAATAGCCATCGATCGATCGCTCGGGTTCAGTAACGCGTAGCCTGCAGTGCAATCGCTCGGGTTCAGTTAGAGCCCAACGCCTCGCTCAGGTTCAGTTAGAGCCAACGCCTCGCACACACGCGCGTACGTGTACGAGAGAAACACGCATCGCTCGGCCCCCGACCTCCCACCGTAACCGGGAACTCCCCGAAATTTTCCTCCCCCTCGCTTCTACCATGGTTTTTTCCGTCATGGACGGCCCGTAGAATGTCATGTAGATGCGTCTCCGGCCCGCCCAGGACGAAAAGCCCATTTTCTGTCATGATTTCTTGTCATAGAAGTAGGATCCCACCACATCTATGATGATACCGGGTTTTGTCACAATTATCGTCATAGAAGTGTCATATGTATGACAGAAAAATTTTTGTTCAGCCCAAAATGTCACGGATGTGTCTCTTTTTGTAGTGCTTCCTTGCCAAAGCCGGACTTGCAATTTGTGGGAGTTCGATCCGGCCAAGCACCAGACCTTCTAACAGTTCTTCGGTGTCACACATGAAGGCATCTGGAAGGTGCTTTTTAAGGCCAATGAGACGTGGCCGAAAACGACCGAAGATCGTGGGTACAACCTGTTCCATCCTGCCAGTCTGGTAAGTTTTTCATATTTCAAGGTGTATCCTTCACCCGTACATTCAAGGGAGATGCCTAAGCTTCCCCATGTGTCTTTCTAGGGCTGGACAAGTAAGGCAGAGCGGATCCAGTGTCCGGCTCCGTTGCCGGAAAACCCAGGAATCCCACTTCTGACGAAGATGTTGGTTCCGTCGCCCTACCTGGCGCTAGAGAAGAAGGCCCAGAACAAGGGCCAGACGGGAAGAAGCAGCCTTTGCCGTAAAGGCACTTCGGACGTGATGTCCGAATACGCCGAAACTCACTCCTCCCCCACCACCGAGGAAGAGGAGGAGGAAAGATACTCTCCCCGTGAGGGGGGGAGGAAGAAAAGGACAGCCTCCACGGATCTAGAGGCAGAGGCGTCCAAGAAGGGCAGGGTCTCCCTCGCGGATAACTCTGTGTTGGATACTGATAGCAGCTCCTTGTGGCGCCCCAGAGAGAAGCCCCTGGCCGAATCGTAAGTACTCAAAGGCACTTATACACACATATATCCCACTTCTTTACTTTCGTGGTTTTAATATGTCGGATTATATGCCGCAGTCCGGCCCACGCCTGCCCCCATCGATCCAAAGGTGATGAACAGCGGGTCACTTCCAGTGGCCTCCTCTCCCAAGGCCACGGACGACACCGAGGTGTTGTCCTGAAGGACCTTCCCAGGCTAGGGAGAGGTACAGGAGGCCGTCAGGGTGGCGCCAGAGGGTGATACCTCGGCCGCCGGACACATGAGGGAGCAACCCCCCTTGGAGACTGGTGATGGGGGCCATATCCAATTCGGCCCCTAGCCGAATACTATTCCGGAGGCCCATACGACTCTGAAATCAGGCAAGCAGCCTTCTTCGAAAGAAGGAGGTGCACCAATTCCGCCGGTGACCTCTGTCCATCCAGAGGCACCGGATACTCTATTGGAAGCGCTGCAAAGTGCTTACATTGTTGAGGAACAACGTATCCTCATGGGTACGGTAGTTGAGAGGGTTCGGTCCGCTAAGAGCGGACTGACCGAAGCCTGCGCCAGCCTTCTAACAGGCTTTGAGGTATGTGATGTAATTATGCAAAAAGAATGTCATAGTATAGACAGTAGACCCTGAGACACTGTCTGGTGCTTGAAAAGAGAAACCGGATAGAGGATCAAATTATTTTAGCAGGAGACTAACCATACATGTCTATGTGAATAAGCAAGCGCCGATGCTGGCTGTGACCTCCCACTCTGTCGAAGTCTCCAAACTGAAGCAGAATCTGGAGCAGGCCGAGGAGGAGCTCGACCATATGAAAAAACAACTAGAGGACCAACAAGGTATGCAATGGCCAGGCCACTTGGATGATGGCTCCTCCCACCCCCCGCCCTCCCCTAAACCCTATCCCACCCTCCACCGGCGATCTCCATCTCCCTCTATGGGTTTTGGTTTTGGATCCGGCCATCACCTCCGGCGCCTTCTCCTGTTTCTCCTGGTTGTCATCTCCATGGCTGTTCACGCGGCAATCTCCCTGGGTTTGGATTTCTCCCCTGGCATTGACATGGCAAAGGCGATCTAGCATTCTCTTCATCGCACGATGCATCCCATGGATAGATCTGGCCACTTCATCATGGTGGTGTCTTTTGCACGCCACAACTTTCGGCTAGATGAGGAGAACGTGGCTTTGGCACTGGAATCTGTGATCGGGGGATATTGTTCTTCTCTCAAGGTTTCTTGTCTGCGTGAGCAGGTTTTTACCTTTAATGTTTCTTGCAAAGAAGTGGGGTTATTCATCTTGCATCAGCGCTCTTTTGTTTGCCCGCAATTCAAATGCTATTTTCACCTTTCGGTCTATGGTGGCCTAGATTGGGAGAAATAGTTTCGTCTTTGGCAAGTTGAATGCCAGGAGGAATGCACCCTGGTCAGTCCCTCCAAGCGTCGAGCACGCCTTGGTCTTGAGGCCATGAAACATGCACCGGCCAAATCCTCTTTGCGATCATCTACTATCATACTGTTAAAAAATCCCTATGTTTTGCCACCTTTCTGAATTATGATGCTTGCAAGGGTTATCGTTATCCGGCCACTGCCGAGGAAATCAATATTGTTACTCTAGATGATGGTTATTCAGTTGATCCTTAGGAGTGTGTTGATCTCCATCGGGTTGATTTACTCTCGCCACCGGCGCCTCCTCCGGCCACCTCGCCATTGAGGGTTTTACATTCTCCGGATGTCACGTTGGGATCGATATCTCCCCGTGATCTTCTCTCGGAGTTTTCGGGATCGGGTATGTCACATGGTTTGATTTTCTCTGATGCAAGTCATGTTGGGCCTGCATCCACCCCATAGCCCAATCAGTCGGGATCGGCCCAGAATCCGTTGGAGCTTTCGGATGATGATTCTGACCAGGGAAAATATTTTATTACCCGCACGCCGGAGTTGGCCTTGTCTGAGGACTCTCCTCCTAAATCCCCAGTTGAGTTAGTTCGTGACTTGCAAGGCCTTGATCTTGTTGTGGAAGAGATGGCTGCCAGTTTTTGGGATTGTTCAAAGTGCCTTGGGATGGGGCATTGTTTGGAACGTTACACTAATATGGTTAGATGCCGTAAGTGCTTCCGATCCGGTCACGTTAAAAAGGACTGCACCCGGTCTCCTCCGAATATTAAACTCTGGGTTCCCAAAACCAGAGCACCTAGCATCGAGCCTCGCGCCTTCAACAGAAAACTTGACGCTTCAAGCTCCACCGCCTCCTCTGCCAACTCTGACAGATCCCCACAAAAATCTCCAGCCCTCTCCGCTTCCCCAACAAAACCACCATTGACATCGCCGCCGCGTAGCCCATCACCAAGTAGACCACCGCTTCTAGCTCCATCGCCGCATCCATCCATGGCAGTTTATGAGCTTGATCCCCAGCGCTTCCTCCCGGCGGGCCACGACATCGTTAACGGTGGGCCTTTCCGCGTCCCGAGGACGTTCTACACGCCGGCTCAAGCTCCTCCACGGAGCCATGAATCCCTTATGGTTGGCATTGTCAAACCTCCAACGCCACCCGAGGACGTTGCTATTCGTCGGCAGCAGGTCCACGCTTTCATCACCAACCAGCTTGAGCTACCGGTATGATCTTCACAGACTTGGTTTCAGGGAGTAGGTCTGTATGAGATGCAGGATCCTGTCATCCACGCTGCTCTATTTTCTCATCCACCTTGGCCGCTTGGTTTAGATCAACATGGCAACGAGTTGTTTGTCAGATTCATTAGGCATGATGATGGAGAGGGTTTTTGTGCATTGCAAGGGCATAGAACAGGCTGGCTGATGTTTGTTGGAGTTCCTTTGGATTATAGTAATGAGGTCAATTTAGCTGAGGTCGTGGGTACATTTGGTCAATTTCATTATTGGAATCATCAGGATGATAGGCTTGTAAGATCTCTCGTATACGCTTCTTTCCCTGACAATCATCTAGTCCCACGTGATGTGGTTTTTTTGTCAGTTTGCAAATATTGGTGGTGCAGTGGTTTCTTGGACTGCATCTGTTTCTATTCTGACTGCCGATTTTGCTGAGCAATTACCACCTGATGAGGACGTTATGCCTTTTGATGGAAACCCACATCCAATGCCAGGAGAGCTGCAACCACATGATCTTTTTTGGGTTCTGCCACCGTATCCTGCTCTCGGGTGGAATGATGTCCCACAACCAGCTGCACCAGAGGAGCAACCATAGCCTAATCCACAAGATTTACATGGCTGGGGACATGACAACAATGAGGATGTGGTTCAGCAAGTGCAACCGCAAGTCCAGGAGGCTAACTCTATGCTTTTAAACCCTTCTATGGGTTCTAATGAGTCAGGTGATGCTTTGGGCCCATTAGAGCGTATTGACCTGGTTGATGGGCCAAACAATGTTGTGGTTGATGGGCCAAACAATGTTGTGGTTGAAGGCCCTTTTCTAGTACAAGAAAATGTCATGGATGGAGGCCCACATGAGCATGTTGATCAGGATCTCCTAGACCAGCCAGAACAGTACATACATATTGAGGACCCCAACAATTTACAAGAGGTGGTCATGCCTGTTGATGTGCAGGATCAAGGCCAGGACAATCTTGCAATTGTTCCATATAACCCCATTGTGGTTCATGCACCTCCTCTGCATGTTGGACTTGTGAGGGTTGCGATGGGACAAGCTTTGCCCCCTGAATTTATCTGGAGGAGGACTTTTGAATCACTTATGCCTACTTTCTTGTCTGCCCAGATCCCTAAGGTCATGCCTCCACCTGGCTTGCCTTAGATGCATAAGAGATCTTGGAATATGGCTTTTGATCCTCCATTGTCTTTCTGCTTTCCAGCTCCTGACCGGAAATTGTCTCCTCAACCCACTGCCAGGGGACTGTTTTTGGAGAACACCTGTATTCGGACTGCAACGCAGAGGCAGATGACAGTGTACCCTCCTCTGAAGCAGCTACTCAGGTTACTGAAGTTTCAGATAGTATGAACTGCACCTTTTCAGCTACAGTCCAACAAACCAGGAAATCCTGTGCCAGAAAGCCCAAAACTTCAGTTGTTCAGACTGTTTCAGACTTTTCCGACAGAAGGATGACCAGGAGTGCAACCAAATCTAGAGGTTTTAAACCTATATCTCCTTTGTCACCGAAGCCCAGGCCCCTCAGGTAGCCTAGAGCCAAGAAGTTCAAAGCTGACAGTCAAGCATCCAGTCCAAACAGGCAGGCCCAGCCAGAGAATGATGATACCCAGGAACAGGCTCCCCCTCCAACTCCAATTGCCACACTTCAGATGATAGGAGCAGCTCTTGGTGTCCCTGCTGAGAAGATGACTGTGGAGAAGCTTATGGCTTCTTCAGATACTGCCCCCAAGCCTACTGTTCCCCATGATGATTAAGCCTTTTAACTGTTATACAGGGAGGCATGTCCCTTGTCCTGCCAGTTGTCTGAACCTTGTTTTTCTTTTGTCTGCTACCTGCACTTTGGTCTGCGTCGATGGTTTTATCTATGGGCTTTTGCCTCATTTATTGATTTCTCATGAATGCACACTAAACTAGAGATTGGAAGGTTCTCTGCTGGAATGTGAGAGGTTTAAACTTTGAAGATAGGCAGAGAAGCGTTAGAGTGAAAATTGAGGAAAGCCAGTGCTCTATCATTTGTTTGCAAGAAACTAAATGTGATTTCTTTGACCAGCATGCGATTAGAAAGTTTTGCCCTAGAAGATTTGACAATTTTGTTTATTCACCCTCTATTGGTGCCTCTGGTGGCATCCTTGTGCTGTGGTGCTCTAACATGTTCATTGGCACTTTAGTGGATATTACACCATTTGGTATCATAGTCTCCTTCACATCTTCCCATAATGCAAGTCGATGGACCTTGGTAAATGTTTATGGGCCTTGCCAAGGGAAGCGCATAGATGATTTTGTCCAATGGCTGTATGACTTGGAAATTCCAATAGATGATAAGTGGCTCCGTGTGGGGGATTTTAACTTCATTAGATCTCCTGAGAACAGAAACTTGCCAGGAGGAGATATAAATGATATTTTTCTTTTCAATGAGGTCATTGGTCACCTGGGTCTTCTTGAGATGCCATTAAAAGGAAGATCCTACACATGGTCTAATATGCAGGAAAATCCGTTGCTGTAGCAACTCGATTGGTTTTTCACTTCCTCCACTTGGATAAATGATTATCCCAACACGATGGTTCATCCTCTAGCAAGAACATCATCAGATCATGTACCCTGTGTAGTCTCCATTGCAACATCTATACCAAAGTCAAAGATCTTTAGGTTTGACAATTATTGGGTGAATCTACCTGGTTTCTTTGACTGTGTGGAACAATCTTGGAATGCTCCAACAAAAAGAACAAATTCTGCAACTCGCTTGACTGAAAAGTTCAAAAGGCTCCGAAATGCTCTTAAGCAATGGTACATCAGCCTGTCCAAGCTTAAGAAGGCCATGCAAGCTTGCAACAAGGTGGTCATATTTTTTGATCATCTTGAAGAGTTAAGGCCTTTAACAAAACCTAAATTTAATTTCAGGAAAAATTGTTAAACTTCACATTGAGGAAATCTTACACCTGCAGTTTCTATATTGGAAACAGAGATGTACTATTCGGTGGATAAAAGTTGGGGAGGAGAACTCTAAGTTTTTCCAAGCAATGGCGACTGAATGATTTAGGAGAAACTCCATTTCCTCTCTGTAGAATGAAAATGGGGATGTTGTCTCTGATCACCAACAGATGGCTGGCATGTTATGGGGCACATTCAAGGATAGAATGGCTGTCTCTGAGGGGACTGAAATGAAGTTTGACATAGCTTCATTGATTGACACTGTGGATGGTCTTGATAATTTGTCTGCTCCATTTTCTGAGGAGGAAATAAATTCTTAAGTCTCTGCCTACAGATAGGGCCCCTGGCCCTGATGGTTTTACTGGTTTGTTTGTCAAACGGTGCTGGCACATCATTAAGGAAGATTTTTTTCAATTATTCCAAGACTTTTATGATGGAAAGGTCACTATTAGCAGCATCAATGGGTCTTTAATCACCTTAATTCAAAGAAACTTTCACCTGATTGTCCTAATGATTTCAGGCCTATTTCCTTGACAAATACTTGTCTGAAGTTCCTAACTAAGCTGATGGCTAATAGATTGCAAAAGGTAATCCTAAAGTGCATTCATAAAAACCAATATGGGTTCCCTAAGTGTAGGTCTATCCAAGATTGTATTGCTTGGGCTCTGTAATATATTCATCTGTATCACAAGTCCAAGAAGCCTATCTTGATTCTTAAGTTGGACTTTGCCAAAGCTTTTGATACTGTTGAGCATGACCTAATTCTCAAGCTTATGCATCACAAGGGTTTTGATATCAAGTGGATTGGTTGATTAGAGAGCTTGTATCCTCTGGGACTTCTTCTTTCATTTTAAATGGTGTGCCTGGGAAACAATTTACCTGCAAAAGGGGAGTAAGGCAGGGTGACGCACTGTCACCCCTCTTGTTTATTCTTGCAGCTGATCTACTACAAACTTTGGTAAATAATATGCTCAGAAATGGAGAGATCTCTCTGCCTATTGAAACTCATGATCCTGATTTCCCTATAGTGCAATATGCTGATGACACTCTCCTCATTGTGCCTGCTGTGGATTCACAACTATTAGCTCTCAAGGAGATGCTGCAAGATTTTAATGTCTCCACAGGTCTCAGAGTAAACTTCCATAAATCATGCATATTGCCTATTAATGTGGATGAGGCAGAAACTACCAGGTTAGCTACTGTTTTTGGCTGCCAAGTTGGGACCCTTCCTTTCACCTATCTGGGGCTCCCTGTGGGTACAAGTAAACCCAGGATTCTAGATTTATTTCCTATGGTTCATAGAGTTGAAAGAAGGTTGTCTGCTAGTTCCAGCCTTCTCAACCAAGGTGCCAGATTGCAATTACTCCAATCAGTTCTGTCCTCTTTGCCCATCTATTTTCTTTGTAGTTTATGTTTGCCAGCTGGTATTATAAAGCAAATTGAAAAGATTATGAGGCAATGATTATGGAGAGGAAATTCTGATACTCCTAGGCAATCACTTGCAACTTGGCCTCTTGTTTGCAGACCCAAAGACAACGGTGTCATGGGAATAGTAAATCTAACCATCCAAAACAGAGCTCTCCTTTCCAAGCACCTTTCCAAGTTTTATAACAAAGCTGACATCCCTTGGGTTTCTCTTATTTGGAATACCTACTATGATGGTGTCGTTCCTCATGGCACAGTTTTATGTGGTTCTTATTGGTGGAGAGACATCCTCAAACTCAATGAAGTTTTCAGACTATACTCTGAGGTCACCATAAACATGGGGGATTCTATCCTTTTCTGGTTTGATGCTTGGGGTGTTCCTAGGCTCATATGTTACTCTCAGAGAGAGGTTTCCTAGGTTGTTCTCTTTCTCCATTGATGATAAGGTGTTTGTACGAGAGGTGATTAACACACATAATATGTCTGATCTTTTTCATCTGCCCTTGTCACCAGAAGCAATGGCTGAGATGATCATTGTGCAGTCTGGTCTCCTTGACCTTAATGCTAATGAAGGGATTCATGATTCTTGGTCTTGGACACCTGGCAAAGGTATTTTCTCTGCAAAGAGTTATTATACAGTGATGCATGCTCACATGGCCACTCATACTCCAGCAAAATGGATTTGGGAAAGTAAGGCGACAATGAAGATAAAGGTGTTTGCGTGGTTAATGCTAAATGATAGGCTTAATACCAGAGATTTGTTGGTGAGGAGACACTGGAGATCACCTCAGGAAGACAACACCTGCCCGTTATGCTATGCCCATGCTTATGAGGATAGAGATCACCTTTTCTTCACATGTCAATTCAGCACAAGAGTATGGAATTACTTGCACATCCAGTGGTTAGCTGGTTTAACCCCATCTTAGTGTTTAATTGCTGCAAGGAAGAGTCTTGGGCAACCTTTCTTCAGGGAAGTCGTTTATCTAGCAGCATGGAATATATGACTCCTCAGAAATGGCAGAATCTTCATATATGAAAGGCCAACATTTGCTGCTTGGAAGAGAAACTTCATTCATGATGTTACTCTGCACTCTCACAGATTCAAGCCTAGTCTAAAGCCATTGCTGTTAGCATGGGTCCATTCTTTGCCCTAGTTGGTTGTATCTATCCTTGTACATGTACCTGTAATTATGTAAATAGCTCAATAGGTAAGTAGTTTTCCTCCCCCCTACCTTGTTTCTTTCTCAGAACCTTCGTGTTTGTTTGGTGGTTGTGTTTTAATAAAATGCTATCGGGCTGTTGCCTCACAGTTTCCAGTCGAAAAAAGGTATGCAATGGCCTATTCAGATGTAGGAAGATATGAATTGTTTGTGTTGATCATGCTATCATGATATTTCATAGGAGCTGCGACTGAGGTGGAGACCCTCAAGAAGGCGCTGGCCGAGGCCCAGGAGAGAGCGGCGAAGGAACATGCCGCCTGCGAAAAACACGAGGCGAGGGTCGGGGAGGTCCAGCAGGAGCTCCAGTATGCCGTAAATAAGTACGAGTCCTTGGAGCGTAAGAGTGCGGACCAAGAGTCAGAACTTGCCAAGGCCTGCCAAAGCGCACAAGAGGCCCGGCTTGAGGCCCAGGGCTCCCTCTAGGAAATCCAGGAGGCCAGGAAAATCACGACAGGTAAGGCTTTTATTATGCAAAGCAAATATGTGAAGAGAAGGTACCTCTTACTGACCCGGATTCGAAGTTCTCCAGGGGAGTTTGCAGACCTACCACGCAGTGTTGCCAATGCTACGGAGTTCTTCCGAGCCGAAGAGGGGAGCTCAACGAAGAAGCTGTTCTGGTCGCAATACCTTGCGCCAGAGCATCCGTTGCCCTTTAGCGGTCAGCTGAAACAGTTGACCGAATTGCATAGGGTGGCCGAACTGGCCATGAAGGATTTGATAATCCATCTATGGACTCCTGATGCCATACCCAGCAGCTACTTCGGGCTCGTGAAGCGGCTGGTCGATGCCTGCCCTCGGCTTGATGCCATCAAGCGGTCAGTCTACATCGAAGGTGCGCGGATGGCCTTCGCCCATGTCAAGGTTCAGTGGGCAAAGATGGACGCCGTCAAGCTCACGACCGAGGGACCGCCCGCGGGCAAGGAGAACCGCACGCCCGAGCGGTATTTTGATGATGTCCTGAAGGGATCCCGCATTGTAGAGGGCCAGTGTGCAAAAGACATTGTCTTTGAATTAAGACATTCATATTATCCCGTCCTGTATTAGGAAACAAAGTCAATATGTAATATAATGCTTGTTTATTTAAAATTTTGCCTCCTGTGCGGCCGTTTTATTAAATCTAAGAGTTGGCCAGTCGTCGGCTTCAGCCCCCACGTTGGTAGTACAAGGGTGTTCGGGTTGAAACCTAAACACTCTTGATCCAAGAGTTTGGTCCTTGAAGGAGGTGTTTAGCGCAGCGAACCAGGCAATCAGACTATGTGGCTTTATCACCCTCACTTACCCATAAGAGTTTGACAATAGAAATGTAGGCGCAACCCCTAGTTAGTATTTGTTAATCCGGACTAGGGTGCTGTAGACACCTGATCAGGTGAAGGCCGATCCGTCGCATAATGTGGAAAAAATCGCAAGAGATTTTGACCTCCGAATAGCTGACCAGCTCTCGCCCCATCATGACAGCCAGTTTTCGGCTTTCTCTACTGAGGTGTTTATCCGGATAAACCAGAAACACAATCCCAGTAGTTCTCCCTTTACTACCCTAGCCAATAGGACGGAACATAAGGTAGCAAGCACAGGAGCCGGGAAACCCAACTATTAACCAAAGACATGATTCGGAGCCGATGCATATAATGCTAAATTCGGGGTACCGAACTATACTGTAAAAGTGTTCGGACTTTGTTGCCGTAGTATGGGGCGCAATAAGGCCCCTGGCAAATTAAAGCGTACCAAAGTGTACGGGTGCTGTCGATAAGAATAGCGAAATAAATTGAAGTAGTAAGCCAGTGCCACATAAGTTGGGCCACAAACTGTTTCCATTATAATTTGATTAATGCATTAAAGCGTATTTGTACAAATAGTGTGATAGGAAACAAGGCTATTTAACATGCCAAGACCGAGGGGGAGCCGCGTGCAGGTCCTGAAAACAGGTAGAGTGATCGTCAAGAAGACCACTTAGAGATTCCGCTACACGTCTATGCTGCTTGCCACCTTGGTATATCCGTCCTTCAAAAGGATCGATGATCAGGCCGTCGTGAGGGGCCTATGGAAAAAAAAGGAAAAAAAAGAAAAGGTAAAGTATGTGCGTCCGGGGAAGGTCGAGCCGTATTATGAACCACAATCGAGTTATGCCTCCGTCTATGCCCATGGTATTTTGAGTGCGTAGTTATGTATGGGCGGTACGTACGCCGCCATTTGCTCAGGACTGAGATGGAGGCTGAATTGCTAGTCGGACTCCTGACGAGCTGGACTGTCAAGCCGCGGAGTAGTCCGGACTCGTTTGACAGTGTCCGGGAGCTTGGCCGTTGAATTAAAGTTCTGGTTGATAAGGCCTCTCTGTACTTCTGCTGCTAGGGCCGTGGTGTGTTCCTTGGTACGGAGGGAGCATTCAGTGTTTCCATTGACTGTTATGACACCGCGTGGTCCGGGCATCTTGAGTTTGAGGTAGGCATAGTGTGGCACTGCATTGAATCGAGCAAATGCGGTTCATCCAAGCAGTGCATGATAGCCACTGCGGAAAGGGACGATATCAAAGATCAAGTCCTCGCTTCGGAAGTTGTTCGGGGACCCGAAGATGTCTTCCAATGTGATTGAGCCTGTGCAGCGGGCCTCTACACATGGTATTACTCCTTTAAAGGTAGTTATGGTGGGCTTGATCCTTGATGGATCGATGCCCATCTTGCGGACCGTATCCTGATAGAGCAGATTGAGACTGCTGCCGCCATCCATGAGGTCTCGCATGAGGTGGAATCCATCAATGATTGGGCCGAGGACCAGTGCGGTTGAACCACCATGACGGATACTGGTCAAGTGGTCCCTGCGATCGAAGGTGATCAGGCAGGACGACCACGGGTTGAATTTTGGGGCGACTGGCTCTATCGCGTAGACGTCCCTGAGCGCACGTTTGCGCTCCCTCATGGGGATATGGGTAACATATATCATACTCACCGTTTTAACTTGGGGGGAAACTTCTTCTATCCCCCTGTGTTCGGAGGTTGGGGCTCCTCGTCATCGTCCTCACTTTGCGACCCCTCTCCTTGTTCTCGGTATTTAACTTACCGTCCTGTTTAAAGACCCAACAACTTTTATTTGTATGATTGGCTCGTTTATCGGGGGTGCCGTGGATCTGACATGGACGGTCGAGTATGAGGTCCAAGCTGGATGGGCCCAGATTGTTTCTTTTAAATGGCTTCTTTCACTGGCCAGACTTGGAGCCACTGAATCCGGCGTTGACCGCCGTGTCCTCGGTATTTTCACCATTGTTTCGATGCTTGTGTCTGTTGCGTCGGGGCTGCCGTTGCTATTTCTGGCTTCAGAGGAGTCATGTTCGCTTGCGTTATTATTGCTATGGGCTAGCCAGCTATCTTCGCCCGTGCAAAAGCGGGTCATAAGTGCCGTGAGGGCTGCCATGGACTTCGGCTTTTCTGGGCCGAGGTGTCAGGCGAGCCATTCATCGCAGATACTATGCTTAAAGGCCGCTAGGGCTTCGACATCCGGACAGTCAACGATATGGTTCTTTTTAGTTAGGAACCTAGTCCAGAATTTCCTGGCTGACTCTCCGGGCTGTTGAACTATGTGACTTAAGTCATCTGCATCCGGAGGTCGGACGTATGTACCTTGGAAGTTGTTGCGGAAGGCGTCTTCCAAGTCCTCCCAGCTGCCAATGGAGTTTTCTGGCAGGCTGTTTAACCAATGCCGAGCTGGTCCCTTGAGTTTTAGCAGGAGGTATTTGATGGCATGAAGATCATCGCCGCGGGCCATATGAGTATGGAGAATAAAGTCCTCAATCCATACTGCGAGATCTGTTGTTCCATCGTATGATTCGATATTCACGGGTATAAACCCTTCTAGGAATCCGTGCTCCATTACTTCATCAGTGAAGCAGAGGGGGTGTGCGGGGCCTCTATATCGGGCCAAGTCGCGACGTAGCTCGGATGGAGCCGTCTGCGGTTTTCGGACCGGACGTGGTTATGCTTGTCTTGTCCGGCTAGATACCCGTCGCCGCGCGTCGGGGCACACCCCCGTGATCCGTAGATCCATCTGGTCTAACATGCTCTCTTTTCTAGGTCTTGCCGTAGGTCATATGTATATCCCCGAGTTGTTGTGTCCCTACCTTGACGGCGAGGTAGTATAGGCTGGTGTTCAGCTTGAGTTGTCGTTTTATCCCAGCCACGAGGTGGTCGGTCAGCCGCATTATGCGCTGATGGTACGGGCCCAAGTGCCTCATCGTCGAATTGAGATAGGAGTTTACGCTTCATGTAACTTTTTGTTGGGCGCTCGAGGCCGTATTCCTCGGCTGCTAGGACATTAGTCCACCTGTCGTTAAGTAGGTCTTGATCAGCTTGAAGCTGATGCCGCTTCTTTTTCAGGCTCCTTGCAGTGGCAATTAGCCGGCGCTTAAAGCGCTCCTGCTCGAGGGGTTCCTCAGGCATGATAAAGTCTTCATCGCCAAGGCTCACCTCCTCCTCGGAGAGTGGAAGGTAATTACTGTCATCCGAGTCTTCATTTACGGCCTGTTCATCAAGGCTAACTTGCCCATCTTCCCGATCGTCCTGTGCGGAGGTTGGCTCAACGGGGTCTTCTTGGTCTTCAGTGTCATCCGGAGTATTGTTATCTCTCGTGCCGGTATCGCTGTGTTTTTCACGGCGTGATTTAGAGCGGCGCCACTGACGTTGGCGCTTTGGCTGTACCTCAGGAGGTTTATCATTGACCGGATCTTTATTGTTGTTGCCGTTACCCTCTTTGGGTGTATCCACCATGTACACGTCATACGAAGAAGTGGCCGTCCAGCGTCCGGTAAACGGCGGGCTTTGGGCCTGCTCTTCTCTAGCATCGTCGTCCATACCGTCGATTCTTCGGAGCCGTAATCGAGCATGTCAGTTAAATCCTCAACAGTGGCTATGAAGTGGGTGGTGGGTGGAACGTAAAATTCCCTGCTCTCAGCCCCTGGTCCGGGCTGGACGTTGCTCCTCTGTAATGACGAGGGATCACATCAAGTCCATAGCCTGGCTTAAAAGCGAGGTTTGGCCAGGGAGAAAAGAGTCCGTGGAGTATGGCGGGAAGGAGACTCCTTGGCCGAGCTCACACGATGCTGACTCCGAGGGTTCAGAGCCAGTGTCCGGAGAGGAGTCCAGCTTCATGATGGTTGCTAGTGACACTACTTCCTCCGGCTCTCCCGTACTGGGCTTAGTGGCCGCAGACAGTCCGACGGGCTCAAGAATCCCGTCTTCGGACCTGGCGATGCGCTCCGGATCTAAGTCCAAAGTGGAGGTTGGGGTCATGAACCCTTGGAACATCAAGTCTCTGGATATCAGCGACATAGTCTAGATTTCCAAAACTAATCTGGTGACCTAGGGTGTAGCTATTGATCTGCTCTAGATGGCCAAGCGAGTTGGCCCGCAATGCGAAACCGCCGAATACGAAGACCTGGACGGGGAGAAAAACCTCCTCCAGGGCGGTATTGTTGTAGATGATTGATGGAGCCATCGAACCTTCTGATGACGACACAGTGGAGCTCTCAATGAAAGCACCAATGTCGGTGTCAAAACCGGCGGATCTCGGGTAGGGGGTCCCAAACTATGCATCTAAGGTCGATGGTAAAAGGAGACAGGGGAAACGATATTTACCCAGGTTTGGGCCCTCTTGATGGAGATAATACCCTACTTCATGCTTGATTGATCTTGATGAATATGGGGATTAGAAGATTTGATGTACCACGAGATCGTAATGGCTAAGCCCTAGATGTCTAGCCTGTATGACTGTGATTGCCTCCATGGACTAAACCCTCCAGTTTATATAGACACCGGAGGGGCGTAGGGTTGTACAGAGTCGGTTTACAGAGGAAGGAATCTTCATATCCGAATGTTAAGCTTGCCATACACGCAAAGTAGAGTCCCATCCAGACACAAGAGGATGTCTTCTATCTTGTATCTTCGTGGCCCATCGGTCTGGCCCACGTCACATAGCCTGGACGCCCGAGGACCCCTTAATCCAGGACTCCCTCACCATGAAAAACCGTGTTAGATGGCTTAAGATGCTTGTTAGTCAAACTCATACGACGAAGAGTTTCGTAGTAAAGGATATTGATACAAATGCCTCCATCCATCAGCACCTTAGTGA
The DNA here is from genome assembly GCF_003073215.2 of Triticum urartu. NCBI lineage: Eukaryota > Viridiplantae > Streptophyta > Magnoliopsida > Poales > Poaceae > Triticum > Triticum urartu. The sequence goes on from NC_053022.1 coordinate 357,832,682, forward strand.
ATTTGTAACCTCCAACCTGAGGCGCAACCACCAAAGCTAAATGACCCAGATTGTCAACTCGGGGCGGGTGATCCTCATGGCTCCAAAGAATGGGATGTTCAGACCATCGCAAGTAATGGGGAATCGCCGGCTCAACTGCGTTCACCACCCTTTTGTGAATCTTCTGGTCCCGTTTACTCAAACTCGTAGTGAACACATGATACAGTCCACTATTCAACTGCTTTGGATTACTCTGATAACCAGATTGTTGTTGCTGATTCCCTTGACCAGACTACTAATTAAAACCACCTTGATTGCCTTGGCCTTGGAAGCCAGAGTTTGAGCCGCCACCACCAAAGCCAGGTCTGTGAGAGCTGGATCCTGAACCGCCATTCAGGCCATGATTATGCTGGAAAAAATTGGAAATCCTATACGCCCTCATAATGAACCAATCCTTCCACAGATGATTCGCCGGCTTCTATTGAGTACCATGCTTTGGGTAAGGTTGGTTCATCATCGCTTCAAGGTTAAACTTTGGCCCTCCAAACCGGGGCGGCTTCCTCTTGCGACGCTGATTATTATTCTGCATATTGGCGCTGGCCACAAAGTCTAAACCGCTCTCTACCTTGCGCTTACCATTGCCACCATGACCTGCCATGTTATGATGTTGTCCCTTCGCACTGCCTCTCTTCTTTCCCTTACCCGACTTTTCTTCATCAGAGTCAGGGTCCTTGGTACTATCAGAATTAGCATATTTGACGACAGCCGCCATGAGCTCCCCCATGTCATCGAAGTGGCGTTTAAGCCGCCATAGTTTCTTCTTAAGGGGGAGGAAACGGCAATTATTCTCCAACATCAGGACTGCTGAACCGGCATTGATACTATCTGATGAATGTATAACCGTTGAGATCCAGCGTACCCAATTGGTTGGTGACCCGCCCTCGCCTTGGACACAAGAATCCAAATCCATGATCCACAAGGGCTGCTTGCACATGTCCTTAGAATTTTGGATGAAACGGGCTTTGAATTCTTCCCATGACCTAATGGAGTTAGAGGGTAGCCCATTTAACCAAGTATGAGCCGACCCATCCAACATCATGGTGAAATACTTAGCACATGCAGCATCATTAACATCCAGCATCTCGATGGCCATTTCAAAACTCTCAATCCATGCCTCTGGGGGTTGATCCTGAAGGAAATATGCCCTAGAGGCAATAATAAAGTTGTTATTTATATTTCCTTATATCATGATAAATGTTTGTTATTCATGCTAGAATTGTATTAACCGGGAACTTAGTACATGTGTGAATACATATACAAACAGAGTGTCCCTGGTATGCCTCTACTTGACCAGCTCGTTAATCGAAGATGGTTAAGTTTCCTAGCCATGGACATGTGTTGTCATTTGATGAACGGGGTCACATCATTAGAGAATGATGTGATGGACAAGACCCATCCGTTAGCTTAGCACTATGATAGTTTAGTTTAGTTTCTTGCTATTGCTTTTTTCATGAATATACATGTTCCTATGACTATGAGATTATGCAACTCCCGAATACCGGAGGAACACTTAGTGTGCTATCAAACGTCACAACATAACTGGATGATTATAAAGATGCTCTACAGGTGTCTCCGATGGTGTTTGTTGAGTTGGCATAGATCGAGATTAGGATTTTTCACTCCGTGTATTGGAGGGGTATCTCTGGGCCCTCTCGGTAATGCACATCACTATGAACCTTGCAAGCAATGTGAACAATGAGTTAGTCACGGGATGATGCATTACAGAACGATTAAAGAGACTTGCTGGTGACGAGAATGAACTAGGTAAGATGATACCGACGATCGAATCTCGGACAAGTAACATACCGATGACAAAGAGAACAACGTATGTTGTTATGTAGTTTGACCGATAAAGATCTTCATAGAATATGTAGGAACCAATATGAGCATCCAGGTTCCGCTATTCTTTATTGACCGGAGATGTGTCGCCATCATGTCTACATAGTTCTCGAACCCGTAGGGTCCGCACACTTAACGTTCGATGACGATATGTATTGTGAGTTATATGATTTGATGTACCAAAGGTTGTTCGGAGTCCCGGATGTGATCACGGACAGGACGAGGAGTCTCGAAATGGTCGAGACATAAAAAATGATATATTGGACCATGTTATTCAGACACCGGAAGTGTTCTGGATAGTTTCAGATAAAACAGTGGTGCCGGAGGGTTACTGGACCCCTCCGGGAAGTTATGGGCCTTAGTAGGCCTTAGGGGAGAGAGAGGGCCGCAGCCAGGAGGTGGTGCCCCCCCGCAAGGGGAGTCTGAATAGGTCAAGGAGAGGGGGGCGCGGCCCCTCTTTCCCTCTCCCTCTCCCTCTCCCTCTCCTTCCTTCTTCTCCTAGTTGGACTAGGAAAGGGGGGAACCTACTCCTACTAGGAGTAGGATTCCCCTCTTGGGGCGCGCTCTAGGGACCGGCCAGCCTCCCCTCCTCTCTCCTTTATATATGGGGGAGGGGGAACCCCATAGACACACAAGTTGATCTTTAGCCGTGCGCGGTGCCCCCCTCCACAGTTTTCCACCTCGGTCATATTGTCGTAGTGCTTAGGCGAAGCCCTGTGTCGGTAACTTCATCATCATCGTCAACACACTGTCGTGCTGACGAAACTCACCCTTGGCCTCAGCTGGATCAAGAGTACGAGGGACGTCACTGAGCTGAACATGTGCAGATCATGGAGGTGCCGTGTGTTCGGTACTTGATTGGTTGGATTGCGAAGACGTTCGACTACATGAACCAAGTTATTTAATGCTTCCACTTTTGGTCTACGAGGATACGTAGACACACTCTCCCCTCTCGTTTCTATGCATCTCCTAGATAGATCTTGCCTGATCGTTGGAAAATTTTGAAATACTACGTTCCCCAATAGTGGCATCCGAGCCAGGTCTATGCGTAGATGTTATATGCACGAGTAGAACACAAAGAGTTGTGGGCGATAATAGTCATACTTCTTACCAACATGTCATACTTTGATTCGGCGGTATTGTTGGATGAAGCATCCCAGAACGACATTACATGACCGCGTTCATGAGACTGGTTCTACCAACGTGCTTCGCACACAGGTGGCTAGTGGGTGTCTGTTTCTCCAACTTTAGTTGAATCGAGTGTGACTATGCCCGATCCTTGTTGAAGGTTAAAACAGCACACTTGACGAAAAATCGTTGTGGTTTTTGATGAGCATGTAAGAACGGATCTTGCTTAGCAGCCACGTAAAACTTGCAACAACAAAGTAGAGGACGCCTAACTTGTTTTTGCAGGGCATGTTGTAATGTGATATGGTCAAGACGTGATTATATAAATTGTTGTATGAGATGATCATGTTTTGTAATAAAGTTATCGGCAACTAGCAGGAGCCATATGGTTGTCGCTTTATTGTATGAAATGCAATCGCCATGTAATCACTTTACTTTATCACTAAGCGGTAACGATAGTCGTAGAAGCAATAGTTGGCGAGACGACAACGATGCTACGATGGAGATCAACGTGTCAAGCAGGTAACGATGGTGATCATGATGGTGCTTTGGATATGGAGATCAAAGGCACAAGATGATGATGGCCATATCATATCACTTATATTGATTGCATCTGATGTTTATCCTTTATGCATCTTATTTTGCTTAGTACGACGGTAGCATTATAAGATGATCTCTCACTAAATTTCAATGTATAAGTGTTCTCCCTGAATATGCACCATTGCTACAGTTCATCATGTCGAGACACCACGTGATGATCGGTTGTGATAAGCTCTACGTTCACATACAACGGGTGCAAGCCAGTTTAGCACAAGCAGAATACTCAGGTTAAACTTGACGAGCCAGCCATATGGAGATATGGCCTCGGAACACTGAGACCGAAAGGTCGAGCGTGAATCATATAGTAGATATGATCAACATAGTGATGTTCGCCATTGAAAACTACTCCATCTCATGTGATGATCGGACAAGGTTTAGTTGATATGGATCACGAGATCACTTAGATGACTAGAGGGATGTATATCTAAGTGGGAGTTCTTAAGTAATATGATTAATTGAACTTTAATTTATCATGAACTTAGTACCTGATAGTATTTTGCATGTCTATGTTGTTGTAGATAAATGGCCCGTGCTACTGTTCATTTGAATTTTAATGCGTTCCTAGAGAAAGCTAAGTTGAAAGATGATGGTAGCAACTACATGGACTGGGTCCGTAACTTGAGGATTATCCTCATTGCTGCACAGAAGAATTACGTCCTGGAAGCACCGCTAGGTGTACCACCCGCACCAGCAACTGCAGACATTGTGATTGCCTGGCAGACGCGTGTTGATGACTACTCGATAGTTCAGTGTGCCATGCTTTACGGCTTAGAACCGGGAATTCAATGATGTTTTGAACGTCATGGAGCATATGAGATGTTCCAGGAGTTGAAGTTAATATTTCAAGCAAATGCTCGGATTGAGAGATATGAAGTCTCCAATAAGTTCTAAAGCCGCAAGATGGAGGAGAATAGTTTTGTCAGTGAACATATACTCAGAATGTATGGGTACCAAACCACTTGACTCAACTGGGAGTTAATCTTCCCAATGATAGTGTCATTGATAGAGTTCTTCAATCACTGCCACCAAGCTACAAAAGCTTCATGATGAACTATAATATGCAAGGGATGGATAAGACAATTCCCGAGCTCTTTGCAATGCTAAAGGCTGCGGAGGTAGAAATCAAGAAGGAGCATCAAGTGTTGATGGTCAACAAGACCACTAGTTTCAAGAAGAGGGGCAAAGGGAAGAAGGGGAACTTCAAGAAGAACGGCAAGCAAGTTGCTGCTCAAGTGAAGAAACCCAGATCTGGACCTAAGCCTGAAACTGAGTGCTTCTGCTCCAAAGTGACAGGTCACTAGAAGCGGAACAACCCCAAGTATTTGGCGGATAAGAAGGATCGCAAAGTGAAAGGTATATTTGATATACATGTTATTGATGTGTACCTTACTAATGCTCGCAGTAGTGCCTGGGTATTTAATACTGGTTCTGTTGCTCATATTTGCAACTCGAAACAGGGGCTACGGATTAAGAGAAGATTGGCTAAGGACGAGGTGACGATGCACGTGGGAAATGGTTCCAAAGTCGATGTGATCGCGGTCGGCACACTACCCCTACATCTACCTTCGGGATTAATATTAGACCTGAATAATTGTTATTTGGTGCCAGCGTTAAGCGTGAACATTATCTCTAGATCTTGTTTGATGCGAGACGGTTATTCATTTAAATCAAAGAATAATGGTTGTTCTATTTAGATGAGTAATATCTTTTATGGTCATGCACCCTTCATGAGTGATCTATTTGTATTGAATCTCGATAGTAGTGATACATGCTACCTCTTGAGCACTGCATTGGTTTTCCCCGAAGAGGAAGGGATGATGCAACAAAGTAGCGTAAGTATTTCCCTCAGTTTTGAGAACCAAGGTATCAATCCAGTAGGAGGCTACGCGCCAGTCCCTCGCACCTGCACAAAACAAATAAATCCTCGCAACCAACGCGATAAGGGGTTGTCAATCCCTACACGGCCACTTACGAGAGTGAGATCTGATAGATATGATAAGATAATATTTTTGGTATTTTTATGACAAAGGTGCAAAGTAAAGTAAAAGCAAAGTAAAAAAGCAAAGGAAATAACTAAGTAGTATGAGATTAATATGGTGAAGATAGACCCGGGGCCATAGGTTTCACTAGTGGCTTCTCTCGAGAGCATAAGTATTCTATGGTGGGTGAACAAATTACTGTTGAGCAATTGACAAATTGAGCATAGTTATGAGAATATCTAGGCATGATCATGTATATAGGCATAACGTCCGAGACAAGTAGACCGACTCCTGCCTGCATCTACTACTATTACTCCACTCATCGACCGCTATCCAGCATGCATCTAGAGTATTAAGTTAAAAACAGAGTAACACCTTAAGAAAGATGACATGATGTAGAGGGATAAACTCATGTAATATGATGAAAACCCCATCTTGTTATCCTCGATGGCAGCAATACAATATGTGCATTGCTGCCCCTACTGTCACTGAGAAAGGACACCACAAGATTGAACCCAAAGCTAAGCACTTCTCCCATTGCAAGAAAGATCAATCTAGTAGGCCAAACCAAACTGATAATTCAAAGAGACTTGCAAAGATAACCAATCCTACATACAAGAATTCAGAGAAGATTCAAATATTGTTCATAGATAGACTTGATCATAAACCCACAATTCATCGATCTCAACAAACACACCGCAAAAAGAAGATGACATCGAATAGTTCTCCACAAGAGAGGGGGAGAAAATTGTATTGAGATCCAAAAAGAGAGAAGAAGCCATCTAGCTAATAACTATGGACCCGTAGGTGTGAGGTAAACTACTCACACTTCATCAGAGGGGCTATGGTGTTGATGTAGAAGCCCTCCGTGATCGATGCCCCCTCCGGCGGAGCTCCGGAACAGGCCCCAAGATGGGATCTTGTGGATACAGAAAGTTACGGCGGTGGAATTAGGGTTTTGGCTCCGTATCTGATTGTTTGGGGTACGTAGGTTTATATAGGAGGAAGGAGTACATCGGTGGAGCAACAGGGGGACCACGAGGGTGGAGGGCGCGCCTGGGGGGGGGGGTTAGGTGCGCCCCCCCTACCTCGTGGCCACCTCTTTTGTGTCTTGACGTAGGGTCCAAGTCTCCTGGGTCTTGTTCGTTGAGAAAATCATGTTCCCAAAGGTTTCATTCTGTTTGGACTCCGTTTGATATTCCTTTTCTTCGAAACCCTAAAACAGGCAAAAAACAACAATTCTGGGCTGGGCCTCCGGTTAATAGGTTAGTCCCAAAAATAATATAAAAGTGGATAATAAAGCCCAATAATGTCCAAAATAGTAGATAATATAGCATGGAGCAATCAAAAATTATAGATACGTTGGAGACGTATCAATACACATATCTTCATAGTATTGAAGCCAATAGAAATAAGTTTAATAATGATAGTGCAACTTATTTGTGGCACTGCCATTTAGGACATATTGGTGTAAAGCACATGAAGAAATTCCATGCTGGTGGGCTTTTGGAATCACTTGATGCTTGTGAACCATGCCTCATGGGCAAGATGACCAAGACTCCATTCTCCGGAACAATGGAGCGAGCAACAGACTTGTTGGAAATAATACATACTGATGTATGCGGTCCGATGAGTGTTGATGCTCGCGGCGGGTATCGTTATTTCCTGACCTTAATCGATGATTTAAGAAGATATGGGTATATCTACTTGATGAAACATAAGTCTGAAACATTTGAAAAGTTCAAAGAATTTCAGAGTGAAGTGGACAATCATCGTAACAAGAAAATTAAGTTTCTACGATCTGATCGTGGAGGTGAATATTTGAGTTATGAGTTTGTCTTCATTTAAAACAATGCAGAATAGTTTGGCAACTCACGCCACCTGGAACACCACAGCGTAATGGTGTGTCCAAACGTTGTAACCGCACTTTATTAGATATGATGATGTCTCTTACTGATTTACCGCTATCGTTTTGGGGTTATGCTTTAGAGACGGCTGCATTCACGTTAAATAGGGCATCATCGAAATTCGTTGAGATGACACCATATGAATTGTGGTTTGGCAAGAAACCCAAGTTGTCATTTCCTAAAGTTTGGGGCTGCGACGCTTATGTGAAAAAGCTTCAACCTGATAAGCTCGAACCCAAATCGGAGAAATGTGTCATCATAGGATACCCAAAGGAAACTATTGGGTACACCTTCTATGACAGATCCGAAGGCAATATTCGTTGCTAAGAATGGATCCTTTCTAGAGAAGGAGTTTCTCTCGAAAGAAGTGAGTGGGAGGAAAGTAGACCTTGATGAGGTAATTGTACCTTCTCCCTTATTGGGAAGTAGTTCATCACAGGAATCAGTTCCACTGATTCCTACACCAATTAGTGAGGAAGCTAATGATGAGGATCATGAAACTTATGATCAAGTTACTACCGAACCTCGTAGGTCAAACAGAGTAAGATCCGCACCAGAGTGGTACGGTAATCCTGTTCTAGAGGTCATGTTACTTGACCATGACGAACCTACAAACTATGAGGAAGCATTTATGAGCCCAGATTCCGCAAAATGGCTTGAGGCCATGAAATCTGAGATGGGATCCATGTATGAAAACAAAGTGTGGACTTTGGTTGACTTGCCCGATGATCGGCAAGCCATAGAGAATAAATGGATCTTCAAGAAGAAGACCGACGCTGACGGTAATGTTACTGTCTACAAAGCTCGACTTGTTGCGAAAGGTTTTCGACAAGTTCTAGGAGTTGACTATGATGAGACCTTCTCACCCATAGCGTGATGCTTAAGTCCGTCCGAATCATGTTAGGAGTTGCCGCACTTTATGATTATGAAATTTGACAAATGGATGTCAAAACTGCATTCCTTAATAGATATCTTAAAGAAGAGTTGTATATGATGCAACCGGAAGGTTTTGTCGATCCAAAAGGTGCTAACAAAGTATGCAAGCTCCAGCGATCCATTTATGGACTGGTGCAAGCATCTCGGAGTTGGAATATACGCTTTGATAGTTTGATCAAAGCATATGGTTTTATACGGACTTTTGGAGAAGCCTGTATTTACAAGAAATTGAGTGGGAGCTCTGTAGCATTTCTGATATTATATGTGGATGACATATTGTTGATCAGAAATAATACTGAATTTCTGAATAGCATAGAAGGATACTTGAATAAGAATTTTTCAATGAAAGACCTCGGTGAAGCTGCTTATATATTGGGCATCAAGATTTATAGAGATAGATCAAGACGCTTAATTGGACTTTCACAAAGCACATACCTTGATAAAGTTTTGAAGAAGTTCAAAATGGATCAAGCAAAGAAAGGGTTCTTGCCTGTGTTAGAAGGTGTGAAGTTGAGTCAGATTCAATGCCCGACCACTGCAGAAGATAGAGAGAAAATGAAAGTTATTCCCTATGCATCAGCCATAGGTTCTATCATGTATGCAATGTTGTGTCCCAGACCTAATGTGTGCCTTGCTATTAGTTTAGCAGGGAGGTACCAAAGTAATCCAGGAGTGGATCACTGGACAGTGGTCAAGAACATCCTGAAATACCTGAAAAGGACTAAGGATATGTTTCTCGTTTATGGAGGTGACAAAGAGCTCATCGTAAACGGTTACGTCGATGCAAGCTTTGACACTGATCCGGGTGACTCTAAGTCACAAACCAGATACATATTTTTATTGTATGGTGGAGCTATCAGTTGGTGCAATTCTAAGAAGAGCGCCGTGGTGGGATCTACGTGTGAAGCGGAATACATAGCTACTTCGGAAGAAACAAATGAAGGAGTCTGGATGAAGGAGTTCATATCCGATCTAGGTGTAATACCTAGTGCATCGGGTCCAATAAAAATCTTTTGTGACAATACTGGTGCAATTGCCTTGGCAAAGGAATCCAGATTTCACAAGAGAACCAAGCACATCAAGAGACACTTCAATTCCATCCGCGATCAAGTAAAGGAGGGAGACATAGAGATTTGCAAGATACATATGACATGAATGTTGCAGACCCGTTGACTAAGCCTCTCTCACGAGCAAAACATGATCAATAGCAAGACTCCATGGGTGTTAGAATCATTACTGTGTAATCTAGTTTATTGACTCTAGTGCAAGTGGGAGACTGATGGAAATATGCCCTAGAGGCAATAATAAAGTTGTTATTTATATTTCCTTATATCATGATAAATGTTTATTATTCATGCTAGAATTGTATTAACTGGAAACTTAGTACATGTGTGAATACATAGACAAACAGAGTGTCACTAGTATGCCTCTACTTGACTAGCTCGTTAATCAAAGATGGTTAAGTTTACTAGTCATGGACATGTGTTGTCATTTGATGAATGTGATCACATCATTAGGAGAATGATGTGATGGGCATGACCCATCCATTAGCTTAGCATATTGATCATTCAGTTTTATTGCTATTGCTTTCTTCATGTCAAATACATATTACTTCGACTATGAGATTATGCAACTCCCAAATACCGTAGGAATACCTTATGTGCTATCAAACGTCACAACGTAACTGGGTGATTATAAAGATGCTCTACAGGTACCTCTGAAGGTGTTTGTTGGGTTGGCATTGATCAAGATTAGGATTTGTCACTCTAAGTATCAGAGAGGTATCTCTGGGCCCTCTTGGTGATGCACATCAGTATGAGCATTGCAAGCCATGTAACCAATGAGTTAGTCACGGGATGATGCATTATGGAACGAGTAAAGAGACTTTCTGGTGACGAGATGGAACTAGGTATGATGATACCGATGATCGAATCTCGGGCAAGTAACATACCAATGACAAAGAGAACAACGTATGTTCATATGCGGTTTGACCGATAAAGATCTTTGTAGAATGTATAGGAACCAATATGAGCATCCAGGTTCCGCCATTGGTTATTGACCGAAGATGTATCTTAGTGATGTCTACATAGTTCTCGAACCCATAGGGTCCGCACGCTTAACGTTCGATGATGATATTTATTGTGAGTTATGTGATTTGATATACCGAAGGTTGTTCGGAGTCCCAGATGTTATCACGGACATCACGTGGAGTCTCAAAATGGTCGAGACATAAAAATTGATATATTGGACCATGTTATTCGGACACCGGAAGTGTTCGGATAGTTTCAGAGAAAACCGGAGTGCTGGAGGGTTACCGGACCCCCTCCCCCTTGGGAAGTTATGGGCCTTAGTGGGCCTTAGGGAAGAGAGAGGGCCGCAGCCAGGAGGTGGTGCCCCCCCAAGGGGAGTCCGAATAGGAAATGGAGAGGAGGCGCGGCCCCTCTTTCCCTCTCCCTCTCCCTCTCCTTCCTGTTTCTCCTAGTTGGACTAGGAAAGGGGGGAACTGTTGGGTTTCGTGGTAATTTCAAAAAAATTCCTACGCTCACGCAAGATCATGGTGATGCATAGCAACGAGAGGGGAGAGTATGATCTACATACCATTGTAGATCGACAACGGAAGCGTTTGGTTGATGTAGTCGTACGTCTCCACGGCCCGACCGATCAAGCACCGAAACTACGGCACCTCCGAGTTCTAGCACACGTTCAGCTCGATGACGATCCCCGGACTCCGATCCAGCAAAGTGTCGGGGAAGAGTTCCGTCAGCACGACGGCGTGGTGACGATCTTGATGTACTACCGTCGCAACGCTTCGCCTAAGCACCGCTACAATATTATCAAGGACTATGGTGGAAGGGGGCACCGCACACGGCTAAGAATATGATCACGTGGATCAACTTGTGTCTCTAGGGGTGCCCCTGCCTCCGTATATAAAGGTTCAAGGGAGGGGTGCTGGCCGGCCAAGGTGTGGCGCGCCAGGAGGAGTCCTACTCCTTCTGGGAGTAGGACTCCCCCCCTTTCCTAGTTGGAATAGGATTCGTGGAGGGGGGAAGAGGAGAGAGAGGAGGAAGGGGGCCGGCCCCCTCTCCTTGTCCAATTCGGACCAAGGGGGGAGGGGCGCGCGGCCCATCTCTGGCCACCTCTCCTCTCTTCCACTAAGGCCCACTAAGGCCCATATACCTCCCGGGGGGTTCCGATAACCTCCCGGTACTCCGGTAAAATCTTGATTTCACCCGGAACACTTCCGATATCCAAACATAGGCTTCCAATATATCAATCTTTATGTCTCGACCATTTCGAGACTCCTCGTCATGTCCGTGATCACATCCGGGACTCCGAACAACCTTCGGTACATCAAAATGCATAAACTCATAATATAACTGTCATCGTAACCTTAAGCGTGCGGACCCTACGGGTTCGAGAACAATGTAGACATGACCGAGACACGTCTCCAGTCAAAAACCAATAGCGGAACCTGGATGCTCATATTGGCTCCTACATATTCTACGAAGATCTTTTATCGGTCAGACCGCATAACAACATACGTTGTTCCCTTTGTCATCGGTATGTTACTTGCCCGAGGTTCGATTGTCGGTATCCTATACCTAGTTCAATCTCGTTACCGGCAAGTCTCTTTACTCGTTCTGTAATACATCATCCCGCAACTAACTCATTAGTTGCAATGCTTGCAAGGCTTAAGTGATGTGCATTACCGAGAGGGCCCAGAGATACCTCTCCGACAATCGGAGTGACAAATCCTAATCTCGAAATACGCCAACCCAACATGTACCATTGGAGACACCTGTAGAGCTCCTTTATAATCACCCAGTTACGTTGTGACGTTTGGTAGCACACAAAGTGTTCCTCTGGCAAACGGGAGTTGCATAATCTCATAGTCATAGGAACATGTATAAGTCATGAAGAAAGCAATAGCAACATACTAAACGATCGGGTGCTAAGCTAATGGAATGGGTCATGTCAATCAGATCATTCAACTAATGATGTGATCCCGTTAATCAAATAACAACTCTTTGTCCATGGTTAGGAAACATAACCATCTTTGATTAACGAGCTAGTCAAGTAGAGGCATACTAGTGACACTCTGTTTGTCTATGTATTCACACATGTATTATGTTTCCGGTTAATACAATTCTAGCATGAATAATAAACTTTTTATCATGATATAAGGAAATAAATAATAACTTTATTATTGCCTCTAAGGCATATTTCCTTCAGTCTCCCACTTGCACTAGAGTCAATAATCTAGATTACACAGTAATGATTCTAACACCCATGGAGCCTTGGTGCTGATCATGTTTTGCTCGTGGAAGAGGCTTTGTCAACGGGTCTGCAACATTCAGATCCGTATGTATCTTGCAAATCTCTATGTCTCCCACTTGGACTAGATCCCGGATGGAATTGAAGCGTCTCTTGATGTGCTTGGTTCTCTTGTGAAATCTGGATTCCTTCGCCAAGGCAATTGCACCAGTATTGTCACAAAAGATTTTCATTGGACCCGATGCACTAGGTATGACACCTAGATCGGATATGAACTCCTTCATCCAGACTCCTTCATTCGCTGCTTCCGAAGCAGCTATGTATTCCGCTTCACACGTAGATCCCGCCACGACGCTCTGTTTAGAACTGCACCAACTGACAGCTCCACCGTTTAATGTAAACACGTATCCGATTTGCGATTTAGAATCGTCCGGATCAGTGTCAAAGCTTGCATCAACGTAACCGTTTACGATGAGCTCTTTGTCACCTCCATATACGAGAAACATATCCTTAGTCCTTTTCAGGTACTTCAGGATGTTCTTGACCGCTGTCCAGTGATCCACGCCTGGATTACTTTGGTACCTCCCTGCTAGACTTATAGCAAGGCACACATCAGGTCTGGTACACAGCATTGCATACCTGATAGAGCCTATGGCTGAAGCATAGGGAACATCTTTCATCTTCTCTCTATCTTCTGCAGTGGTTGGGCATTGAGTCCGACTCAACTTCACACCTTGTAACACAGGCAAGAACCCTTTCTTTGCTTGATCCATTTTGAACTTCTTCAAAATCTTGTCAAGGTATGTGCTTTGTGAAAGTCCAATTAAACGTCTTGATCTATCTCTATAGATCTTTATTCCTAATATGTAAGCAGCTTCACCGAGGTCTTTCATTGAAAAACTCTTATTCAAGTATCCCTTTATGCTATCCAGAAATTCTATATCATTTCCAATCAGTAATATGTCATCCACATATAATATCAGAAATGCTACAGAGCTCCCACTCACTTTCTTGTAAATACAGGCTTCTCCAAAAGTCTGTATAAAACCAAATGCTTTGATCACACTATCAAAGCGTTTATTCCAACTCCGAGAGGCTTGCACACTTTGTTAGCTCCCTTTGGATCGACAAAACCTTCCGGTTGCATCATATACAACTCTTCTTCCAGAAATCCATTCAGGAATGCTGTTTTGACATCCATCTGCCAAATTTCATAATCATAAAATGCGGCAATTGCTAACATGATTCGGACAGACTTAAGCATCGCTACAGGTGAGAAGGTCTCATCGTAGTCAATCCCTTGAACTTGCCAAAACCCTTTTGCGACAAGTCGAGCTTTGTAGACAGTAATATTACCATCGGTGTCAGTCTTCTTCTTGAAGATACATTTATTCTCAATTGCTTGCCGATCATTGGGCAAGTCAACTAAAGTCCATACTTTGTTCTCATACATGGATCCCATCTCAGATTTCATGGCTTCAAGCCATTTTGGGGAATCTGGGCTCACCATCGCTTCTTCATAGTTCGTAGGTTCATCATGATCTAGTAGCATGACTTCCAGAATAGGATTACTGTACCACTCTGGTGCGGATCTCACTCTGGTTGATCTACGAGGTTCAGTAGTATCTTGTTCTGAAGTTTCATGATCATTATCATTAGCTTCCTCACTAATTGGTGTAGGTGTCACAGAAACAGTTTTCTATGATGCACTACTTTCCAATAAGGGAGCAGGTACAGTTACCTCGTCAAGTTCTACCTTCCTCCCACTCACTTCTTTCGAGAGAAACTCCTTCTCCAGAAAGTTTCCGAACTTAGCAACAAAAGTCTTACCTTCGGATATGTGATAGAAGGTGTATCCAATAGTCTCCTTTGGATATCCTATGAAGACACATTTCTCCGATTTAGGTTCGAGCTTATCAGGTTGAAGCTTTTTCACATAAGCATCGCAGCCCCAAACTTTCAGAAACGACAACTTTGGTTTCTTGCCAAACCATAGTTCATAAGGCGTCGTCTCAACGGATTTTGATGGTGCCCTATTTAATGTGAATGCGGCCGTCTCCAAAGCATAACCCCAAAACGATAGCGGTAAATCAGTAAGAGACATCATAGATCGCACCATATCTAGTAAAGTACAATTATGACGTTCGGACACACCATTACGATGTGGTGTTCCGGGTGGCGTGAGTTGCGAAACTATTCCGCATTGTTTCAAATGTACACCAAACTCGTAACTCAAATATTCTCCTCCACGATCAGATCGTAGAAACTTTATTTTCTTGTTACGATGATTTTCAACTTCACTCTGAAATTCTTTGAACTTTTCAAACGTTTCAGACTTATGTTTCATTAAGTAGATATACCCATATCTGCTTAAATCATCTGTGAAGGTAAGAAAATAACGATATCCGCCACAAGCCTCAATATTCATCGGACCACATACATCTGTATGTATGATTTCCAACAAATCTGTTGCTCTCTCCATAGTACCAGAGAACGGCGTTTTAGTCATCTTGCCCATGAGGCACAGGCACGGTTCGCAAGTACCAAGCGATTCATAATCAAGTGGTTCCAAAAGTCCATCAGTATGGAGTTTCTTCATGCGCTTTACACCGATATGACCTAAACGACAGTGCCACAAATAAGTTGCACTATCATTATCAACTCTACATCTTTTGGCTTCAACATTATGAATATGTGTGTCACTACTATCGAGATTCATCAAAAATAGACCACTCTTCAAGGGTGCATGACCATAAAAGATATTACTCAAATAAATAGAACAACCATTATTCTCTGATTTAAATGAATAACCGTCTCGCATTAAACAAGATCCAGATATAATGTTCATGCTCAACGCTGGCACCAAATAACAATTATTTAGGTCTAATATTAATCCCGAAGGTAGACGTAGAGGTAGCGTGCCGACTGCGATCACATCGACTTTGGAACCGTTTCCCACGCGCATCGTCACCTCGTCCTTAACCAATCTTCGCTTGATCCGTAGTCCCTGTTTCGAGTTGCAAATATTAGCAACAGAACCAGTATCAAATACCCAGGTGCTACTGCGAGCATTAGTAAGGTACACATCAATAACATGTATATCACATATACCTTTGTTCACTTGCCATCCTTCTTATCCGCCAAATACTTGGGGCAGTTCCGCTTCCAGTGACCAGTCTGCTTGCAGTAGAAGCACTCAGTTTCAGGCTTAGGTCCAGACTTGGGTTTCTTCTTGAGCAGCAACTTGCTTGCGTTCTTCTTGAAGTTCCCCTTCTTCCCTTTGCCCTTTTTCTTGAAACTAGTGGTCTTGTTGACCATCAACACTTGATGCTCCTTCTTGATTTCTACCTCCGCAGCTTTCAGCATTGCGAAGAGCTCGGGAATAGTCTTATTCATCCCTTGCATATTATAGTTCATCACAAAGCTCTTGTAGCTTGGTGGCAGTGATTGGAGAATTCTGTCAATGACGCAATCATCTGGAAGATTAACTCCCATTGAATCAAGTGATTATTATACCCAGACATTTTGAGTATATGCTCACTGACAGAACTGTTCTCCTCCATCTTGCAGCTATAGAACTTATTGGAGACTTCATATCTCTCAATCCGGGCATTTGCTTGAAATATTAACTTCAACTCCTGGAACATCTCATATGCTCCATGACGTTCAAAACGTCGTTGAAGTCCCGGTTCTAAGCCGTAAAGCATGGCACACTGAACTATCGATTAGTCATCAGCTTTGCTCTGCTAGACGTTCACAACATCTGGTGTTGCTCCAGCAGCAGGCCTGGCAACCAGCGGTGCTTCCATGACGTAATTCTTCTGTGCAGCAATGAGGATAATCCTCAAGTTACGGACCCAATCCGTGTAATTGCTACCATCATGTTTCAACTTTGCTTTCTCAAGGAACGCGTTAAAATTTAACGGAAAAACAGCATGGGCCATCTATCTACAACCAAACATAAACAAGCAAGATACTATCAGGTACTAAGTTCATGATAAATTTAGGTTCAATTAATCATATTACTAAAGAACTCCCACTTAGATAGACATCCCTCTAATCCTCTAAGTGATTACGTGATCCAAATCAACTAAACCATGTCCGATCATCACATGAGATGGAGTAGTTTCATTGGTGAACATCACTATGTTGATCATATCTACTATATGATTCACGCTCGACCTTTCGGTCTCCGTGTTCCGAGGCCATATCTGTATATGCTTGGCTCGTCAAGTATAACCTGAGTATTCCGCGTGTGCAACTGTTTTGCACCCGTTGTATTTGAACATAGAGCGTATCACACCCGATCATCACATTGTGTCTCAGCACGAAGAACTTTCGCAATGGTGCATACTCAGGAGAACACTTCTTGATATTAGTGAGAGATCATCTTAAATGGTACCGTCAATCAAAGCAAGATAAGATGCAAAAGATAAACACCACATGCAATCAATATAAGTGATATGATATGGCCATCATCA
This sequence comes from Triticum urartu, assembly GCF_003073215.2. Taxonomy (NCBI): domain Eukaryota; kingdom Viridiplantae; phylum Streptophyta; class Magnoliopsida; order Poales; family Poaceae; genus Triticum; species Triticum urartu. Next base: position 357,849,866 of record NC_053022.1, read on the forward strand.
TCTTGTGCTTGTGATCTCCATCTTCGAAGCACCGTCATGATCACCATCGTCACCGGCGCGACACCTTGATCTCCATCGTAGCATCGTTGTCGTCTCGCCAATCTTATGCTTCCACGACTATCGCTACCGCTTAGTGATAAAGTAAAGCATTACAGCGCGATTGCATTGCATACAATAAAGCGACAACCATATGGCTCCTGCCAGTTGCCGATAACTCGGTTACAAAACATGATCATCTCATACAATAAAATTTAGCATCATGTCTTGACCATATCACATTCACAACATGCCCTGCAAAAACAAGTAGACGTCCTCTACTTTGTTGTTGCAAGTTTTACGTGGCTGCTACAGGCTTAAGCAAGAACCAATCTTACCTACCGCATCAAACCACAAGATAGTTTGTCAAGTTGTGCTGTTTTACCTTCGCAAGGACCGGGCGTAGGCCACACTCGGTTCAACTAAAGTTTGGAGAAACTGTCACCCGCAAGCCACCTATGTGCAAAGCACGTCGGGAGAACCGGTCTCGCGTAAGCGTACGCGTAATGTTGTCCGGGCCGCTTCGTCCAACAATACCGCCGAACCAAAGTATGACATGCTGGTAAGCAGTATGACTTATATCGCCCACAACTCACTTGTGTTCTACTTCGTGCATATAACATCAACATATAAAATCTAGGCTCGGATGCCACTGTTGGGGAACCGTAGTAATTTCAAAAAAATTCCTACGCACACGCAAGATCATGGTGATGCATAGCAACGAGAGGGGAGAGTATGATCTACATACCATTGTAGATCGACAACGGAAGCGTTTGGTTGATGTAGTCGTACGTCTCCACGGCCCGACCGATCAAGCACCGAAACTACGGCACCTCCGAGTTCTAGCACACGTTCAGCTCGATGACGATCCCCGGACTCCGATCCAGCAAAGTGTCGGGGAAGAGTTCCGTCAGCACGACGGCGTGGTGACGATCTTGATGTACTACCGTCGCAACGCTTCGCCTAAGCACCGCTACAATATTATCAAGGACTATGGTGGAAGGGGGCACCGCACACGGCTAAGAATATGATCACGTGGATCAACTTGTGTCTCTAGGGGTGCCCCTGCCTCCGTATATAAAGGTTCAAGGGAGGGGGCTGGCCGGCCAAGGTGTGGCGCGCCAGGAGGAGTCCTACTCCTTCTGGGAGTAGGACTCCCCCCCTTTCCTAGTTGGAATAGGATTCGTGGAGGGGGGAAGAGGAGAGAGAGGAGGAAGGGGGCCGGCCCCCTCTCCTTGTCCAATTCGGACCAAGGGGGGAGGGGCGCGCGGCCCATCTCTGGCCACCTCTCCTCTCTTCCACTAAGGCCCACTAAGGCCCATATACCTCCCGGGGGGTTCCGATAACCTCCCGGTACTCCGGTAAAATCTTGATTTCACCCGGAACACTTCCGATATCCAAACATAGGCTTCCAATATATCAATCTTTATGTCTCGACCATTTCGAGACTCCTCGTCATGTCCGTGATCACATCCGGGACTCCGAACAACCTTCGGTACATCAAAATGCATAAACTCATAATATAACTGTCATCGTAACCTTAAGCGTGCGGACCCTACGGGTTCGAGAACAATGTAGACATGACCGAGACACGTCTCCGGTCAATAACCAATAGTGGAACCTGGATGCTCATATTGGCTCCTACATATTCTACGAAGATCTTTTATCGGTCAGACCGCATAACAACATACGTTGTTCCCTTTGTCATCGATATGTTACTTGCCCGAGATTCGATCGTCGGTATCCTATACCTAGTTCAATCTCGTTACCGGCAAGTCTCTTTACTCGTTCTGTAATACATCATCCCGCAACTAACTCATTAGTTGCAATGCTTGCAAGGCTTAAGTGATGTGCATTACCGAGAGGGCCCAGGGATACCTCTCCGACAATCGGAGTGACTGTTAGAATAAATCCGAGGCCACCAGACATAGATCCTTCCTCAAGTTCTACCCCATGGATGAAACCAACAAAGGCGTGCTTCACGGCAGGTTGAACCTGGCCGGATCGTGCACGCTGAGCCGTCTCGATGATGTCGATGGAGGTGTCCGGCTAAGGGCCCGGTTCGCCAATCTTTCGAATGAAGATGTGGATTTCGACGAAGGGGACCCGGTACCCATACTCAATTGAGCCGGCCTCGGTGCCCCAGCATGTGCTGTCGATGTAGAGCTTGCCGCGATGACTCTTGGTCATCTGGCCCACAACATATCCCTTGATCCCTTCGAAACTGCCCTTCAAGAACTCGAAACCACCATGCGCTGGCCCCACAGTGGGCGCCAACTATCGTGGACTTGACACGATAGATGTCCTAGTGGAAGGACTTAGTCGTGGAGCCATCGCAATTAGGTTAGCTTAAAGGGGTTAATCGGGACAAAGGACACAGAGAGTTTGTACTGGTTCGGCCCCTCGCGGTGGTTGTACTGCTAGGGTTTCGATTACAAGGGAGTGAATACACTTGACCTAGTTCTCGATCTGTTGTTTCCTGTCCCTAAACTGCCGCCGGGTCATCCCTTTATATCCACAGGAAGACGCCCGGTGTCTCACGGAGTCCCGGACAGCTTATACACAGTGTGTCCGGCTCGGTGACTCTCTACGCTTGCCTTACAAAACAAGTTATACACATATGGCGGTTCATCCTCTTGGGCCTCAAGTTGCCTATGGGTCCTGGGCCGTCAATGGGCTTTGTTTGAGCCACCATCTTCATTGATAAGTCGTCAATGGTATGACCCGACCCCTCCTGGGTGGTTCATAGCCAATAGTTATATCCCCAACAGGTTTTGTTTGGCCAACTTGATCTATTTATCTTGCAATGGGAACAGGTGCTTTGTAGTGGGTTCGATCTTACGGTGCTTGATCCGAGTGACAGAAAGGGAACCGACACGTATGTATCGTTGCTAGTAAGGATAAAACGATGGGTTCTATCTCTACACTAGATCATTGATGGCGCGCATTGTCGCGCCTGCCTATTTTTACAATGAAAAGGTAGGCATTGCCACAATTGCGTAAACTGAGCCATAACATGGTATTTGTCAATAAACGGAAGAATAGTTTTATTTGGTCTGTAGTGGTAGAGGGTCATATTAGTAATGAAATTGCAGATCAGGATTGATAGGGGTTCCAGATTTTAGGATTGGAAGAATATGTATTGGAAGATTGGTATTCAACTTGGAGCATGAACACTGAGAAAAGGTTTAGAGTAGAATACCACTACAAAAATAATCATGGATAACATAGATTGCTTCCATACTCGGTCGAGAAACCAATCTTTTGCTCTTAACTAACCAAGAAAAACATATAGCCTTATTAATTGTAAACTTATATTTTTTTCGTAAAAAATATAAGAATATTGTCAAACACATAACTATAGCAAAATCAGCAGAAAATAATAAAGAAATTATATGTTGGGAAAAAAATAGGTGGCATTACATGTAGTGTCTTATCACTCGCTATGCACAAGTCATGAAAGCCATATATTGTAAATTTGTAACACAAGAATTCTCATAAGCTTCTTACTTAGGATCAACATTCAACTTAAGACCATGTTTGTGGGGATATATATGAACAAAGCCTGACATACCACATACATGAGCATGCATGATTGACTTGAGAATTTCTAAGATTTTTGTTGAGCTTCTTGCCACAAGAATGTTTCTTGATAATATTGTCCGTAAGTAGAACTTCTCATCTTGCGCTAGGTATGAGAAAAGTCCTTGATACAGAAGCATACATGATCTGGGTCTTCTCACCAACCACCTTGTCTCCTTTATCCAACTTTTTCACAAGAACAGCAAAAAAGAACCAAAAATATTTAAAACAATTACACAACTCAGGAGCTCAATCCTCGCATATTTCATTCATTCTAATTATATTATTTAAAAATATCTGCAAAGCACTCACTTCTTGTTTCGGAATAGGCACACTATGACAATAAAATAACTTTGTCTTCTTTTCTACTCAAGAAAGCCAACCATTCTAATGTTAAGTTCCATGAACAACTTTGGGCGTTGGCCTTACCTAAATGATATATAGAAATAAACCACAAGGAAACAAAAGTGAATTCCCAAGTCCAAAGCCATAATCATATTTAAGAAAGGAGATGGCTGTATATGGTGGATCCTATCAATAAGTCATTATAGTTTTCAACACCCGATGATTAATGCTTAAAGATTTGAAATGCATAATGATTTTCAGATCATGACAAATGTAACTTATTGGTGAAAGGTAATGTGATGTGAGGAAAGGTATACCAGCAGACCTTCTGTCAATTATTGCAGAATGAACAATGCCTTGTTTTGTTGCATTATAAACCTTCCTGCAAACTTTGTACCATCACAATATTATGCTACATAAATCAACAGTTAAACGCTTGCTCTATCTAGTCTGATATATATGCAGCAGTATATTATGCTAAGTGTCTGCAGTCCTGACAAGAATATGTTGCGGCCATACAACCTTACTTTCAGAAGTGTGCATACAAATCCAATGTGAATTGGGGTAGTGCTAATAAATAAAACAAACCAAAATCGTATTTCTAGAGAAGCTAAGAAACTTACTGATGTAGATACATACTTTCTCGTGTATGGAGATTCCCCGTAACAGGAAAATAAAGGGTATGTGCGATTGTTGTGGTGCATTAATTAACACGGTCAGGCTTAGTTTTATATTACATACCATTTGGGTAAGATTTAATTCGAGGGCAATAGATATCATATACATATCCAGTAGCATCAATCATGGGCACACATGCTTGGATATTAAGATGATACTGTATATGTGAGAACATGGAAACTAACCTGGTCAACAAACATTGCAAATCGTGTGCTCTAGGATTCCAATACCTCAACTGAGATCTAAGAGCACCTGCAGAAATTTTAAAGAGTCTGTAAGTGCATCTAGTGCCCCTTAGTGATTTTGGTGTATTGAAGACTTATAGGTTAAGGGACTAATGCGTGTGTGAGTGTACACAGGTCTATAAGTCTATGAGGAGTTTGATATTTACAGGAAAAGTCGACCCCTAAAAATGAATATCTTCGACTGAAGATTTTGGTATTTCTGAAGACTTTCATGAAGACTTTGAAAGTGAAGAAATTGGTGTGTCCGTGAAGACTTGATATTCATGCGAGAAATATGAAGCTTGAAGACTTTCATTTTCATAGTTTTGTTTTTCTCCTTCTTGAGTCATAGGAAACACTGTACTGTTAAAGGGGGTCAAGGAAATACTAAGGAAAAATTTCCATGTGATGCTCAACTCAAAATCCTACACCTAACAATCCCTTCGAGTGAAGCCATTGAAAATCTCATACAGTTCAGTCAATTTCTTCAGTGACAGAGACGAAGTTCTTCTGGTCTCTGAGGAATTTTTCCTGACTAAGGAGTTAGGAATTCGCCAGTGCGGATTGCCTACACAGTGAGGAACATGATAGCCCTGAGGATTTTGCTACTCAAAATTCTGACCGTTGATGTGCTATGCGCCAGCTGTTCCAAAATATCTATCCACCTAACGGTCATATCATTGAAGGGCATTTATGTCTTATCATGTCGGGCTGCTCCCTAGGCTATAAATAGCCGCCCCCCTACAACCACTAGCTGGTTGAGGCTGCTCCGAGAGAAACTGAGACTTTTCATTTGAGAGCAACCCATCCTCCGAGGACTTTGAGCGAAAATCATCAAGTGAGGAAAAACCAAAAACCCAAACACCTACAAACCCCAAGTGATTGAGCATCACTGAAGAGATTGATCCTGAGTGAATCCGAGGCTTGTTACCTTTGAAGACTGTGCTTCTTCCAGACGGTTAGGCGTCATGGTCTAGAGCATCCAAGAGGAATTGTGGATCGCCGGGTGACCAAGTTTGTGAAGGTTTGGAAGTCACCTGAAGACTTACCACGAGTGATTGGACGAGATCTGTGTGACCTTAGTTCAAGGAGAATACGGTGAGGACTGGGTGTCTTAGACTAAGTGTCCTTGACTGGGTGTCCGGGACTGTGTGTCCTTGAGTTTAAATACTCAGACGCTCCAACCAGACGTACTACTGAGACAGCAGTTGGAACTGGTCTACCAAATCATTGTCTTCACCGAGCTTACTGGTTCTATTTCCTCAACTCTTTCATTTCCTCATAACTGTGCTGTATGTTTGTTCATATCTGTGTTTGAAGACTTTGACTGAAGACTTTCTCAATTTCCTCAGTTCAATTTCTTCAGTCTGTTTGTCTTCATCCTGTGTTATCCTATGATTATGTTTCCTGTACTCTGTGCCTGTCTTCATTTCATCATGATGACTATGCTTGTATTCAGTTGTGTTTACTTTTGAGTACTTATTCCGCTGCTAGTAGTTCTTCGCTAAGGAATTTCCTCACCGGCAAATTCCTCAGTGAAGAATTTCATAAAAATCGCCTATTCACCCCCCTCTATTCGATATAACGCACTTTCAATTGGTATCAGAGCAAGGTACTCCCTTGTTCTGTGTGATTTTGGTTTAACCGCCTGGAGTTTTAGTTATGTCGACCGCAGGTATGACGAAGGTGACATGCCCCATCTTTGACGGTCATGAGTATCCCAAGTGGAAGGCCATGATGAAGAAACGCCTCATGGCGATGAACAGCGAGTTGTGGACCGTCACTGAGATTGGCCTGACTGATCTGTGCAAGATGGCAGATGCTGATGACATTCGCAAGTATACTCTTCTCAACCTCACGGCGAAGGATGTCATCTGCTCCGGCCTGTCACAAAATCAGTTCAGGAATATCATGCATCTCGATCATGCGAAGCTCATCTGGGACTATCTCTCTGAGGTCTATGAAGGTCATCGAACTTGTCATGATCCTTGGTTTGAGGACTTCAAGGAATCTCTCAAAACGATGACATTTGAACCAGAATCATCATCTTCTGCATCATGCCTTATGGCAAAAGATGTTGAGGTAACTGAATGCTACCTATCCGAGTCCAGTGATGATGAATCTGGTGATGAATTTGGACCCAGCTATGTCAAACTTTCTTCCCTTGCTACTAAACAACAAAGAGCTTTGGAAAAAGCTCATTATATGCTAAACAAGAGCGATGATATGTTGGGTGAGGAAATGGATCAGTCAAAAGATTTGGCTGAAAGTCTTCAGAGACTTCATATTAAGTATGACACCTTCAAAGTCATCGTAACACTCTCTTATCAGATCATGAGAAGCTTTCTTATGAATTTCTTCAAAGAAAGCAAGACCTTGAGAAGCTAAGAGTGAGTTATGAAGATCTTCAGAAGGAGCGCGATTCATTACTTGCTCAACAAATCAGCGGATCTCAGGAACAATTTGTTCCTCCATGCTTGAAGTGCATTGAACGTGAATCTGCTAATTCTTCACCTGAATGTTCAAATGCTGCTAATGTTTCAAATTCTTCACATGCCTCTGCTATCACTAATTCCTCATCTGAGGACATTGCTTGTATCACTGACGATGCAGGGCTGAAGGAATTGTACACGACAGGCATGTAAAAAAGCCTCAAAGGGCATCAGGCTCTTTGTGATGAGCTTAAAAAGCAGATCCTCAATAGGAACCCTAGGAAAGAGGGTATCGCCTTTGAGAGGAAACTCAATGCTGATGGTACATATTGGAAGCCTGAGTAGTACCCCAAAACTACATGGGTTGCTGCAAAGGGACCTCCAGTTGATCCATCTAACTTATCTAGATTTGCATGTGAATCTCCTCATTCTAATGATGAGTCAATTGACTCCAACTATAAGCTATTCAAAAATCAGAATGGTGAAGTATTTGCTAGATATGTTGGCACTAACTGCAGGAACGGCTCCCCTAGGAAGAAAATCTGGGTTCCCAAAAGATGTCTTGAAAATCTTCAGGTGAATGTCATCATGACACCACCTGTGAAGAATAGGAACCCCAGATCAAATTCTTCATATGGACCAAATTCCTCATATGGATCAAAGTCCTCACATGAACATCATCATGCTAATCCGTCTGTTTCGCAGGGAAGATCTAAGGATTATGGATATGTGTATTATTCTTCTAATCATTATGTCCATAAGTCCTCGAAGAATTTCTCTGCTTACTCTTATGCTTACTCTAAGCCATCTTATGTGAAACGAAATGGACTGGCTTCTATGCCATCCTTCTCGTATGGAGCTCGGAGAATGATTAACTCTTTGCCACCCCTTCAGATGTGGGTGGTGAAGAAAAAGAACTAATCTCTTTTGCAGGGTCAGGTCTCCAGATGCACATAATCATCTGAAGAATTTGCTGGAGACCTGAGCATGCCTGATAGGACGCAGGCTAATCATGAAGAAATGAACTTTCATTTCTCACGTCCTCATATTGCTTTGTCAGTTCTTTTACTTGATGAAATTGATCTGATGAATTGATGTCATATTCTTCACTGATGAAGTATATGAATTTGTAAGCTGCACTAATTCATCTGCAGGATGATCAACCCAAAGCCACTGAGTGGGTCCTTGATAGTGGATGTACAAACCACATGACTGGTGACAAGAATCTATTGATGGATGCTCCATTATCTCCGTCGCATCTGAAGCATATCATCTTTGCTGACAAAGGCAAAAGTCAGGTATTGGGTCTAGGTAAGGTTGCGATTACAAAGGATCGACACATGGACAAAGTCATGCTTGTTGAGTCCTTAGGATACAACCTTATGTCTGTCTCAATGCTTTGTGATCTTGATATGGTTGTTGTCTTCGGCAAGTACCGTTGTGTTGTGGTTATGGAAGCTAACAATTCCAAAGTCTTCGAAGGCTTTAGGAGAGGAGACCTGTATATTGTTGATTTCTCTACAGGACCACAACCAGCCGTGTGCTTACTTGCAAAAGCTTCAGAAGGCTGGCTTTGGCATCGACGACTTGGTCATGCAGGCATGAGGAATTTGCACACGCTTGCAAAGAAGAAGCATGTCATTGGCATCGAGAATGTCAAATTCCTCAAGGATCACCTATGCGGAGCCTGTGAAGCTGGGAAGATGACCAAGGCCAAGCATCCAGCGAAGACTATCATGACCACCACTAGCCCATTTGAATTTCTTCACATGGATCTCTTTGGTCCTAATCATTATTCTGCTATCTCAAATGAAGCATCTCAATATGGCTTTGTTATTGTTGATGATTATTCTCGTTACACATGGGTACACCTTGTTACTTACAAACATGAAGTGCAGGAAGTCTTCAAACGATTTTCCTCGAGGGCTTCAACCAACTTTGGTGTGAAGATCAAGCACATCAGAAGTGACAATGGCACTGAGTTCAAGAATTCTGGTATCGATGACTATCTTGATGAACTTAGTATTACTCATGAGTTATCTGCTCCTTACACACCTCAGCAGAACGGCGTCGTGGAGCGCAAGAACAGGACTCTTGCTGAGATGGCTCGCACTATGCTTGATGAATACAAAACGCCTCGTCATTTCTGGACTAAGGCAATTGATACTGCGAGACACATCATCAACAGAGTATATCTTCACAAATTCTTCAAAAAGACTGCATATGAACTCCTCATTGATAAGAAACCCAATGTAAGTTATTTCAAAGTCTTCGGTGCTAAATGTTGGATTAGAGATCCTCATCACAACTCAAAATTTGCACCGAAAGCACATGAAGGTTTTATGCTTGGTTACGGAAAGGACTCGCACACCTATAGAGTCTTCAACAACATTCTTCACAAAGTTGTTGAAACTGTAGATGTGCGGTTCGATGAAAGTAATGGCTCGCAAAGAGAGCACCTACCTACTGTGATAGATGAACCAGCACCTGAGGAAACTATCAAGTTCAAGGCTACTGAGGATGTCATTCCTACTGAAGAATCTGCTGAAGAATTCATTCCAGAACATGAAGAACGTCGAGCTAATGCATCTGAAGAAAATGGTGCTGAAGAAAACGCTGATCAAACTCTTCAACGACAACCAGCTCATCCTTGCATTGCAAAAGAAGTGCAAATTGAAAAGATCATCAATGACATCAAAGCGCCAGGTCCTCTCACACGCTCAAAAGCTTCACATTTGTATAACTTTTGTGGGCAGTATGCTTTTGTCTCTATTACAGAGCCCACTAAGGTAGATGAAGCATTTCTAGAGCCTGAGTGGATTCAGGCCATGCAAGAAGAATTACATCAGTTTGAGCTCAACAATGTCTGGGAACTGGTCAAATGTCCAGATCCTCGCAAGCACAATATCATCGGCACAAAGTGGATCTACCGCAACAAGCAAGATGAAAATGGCCTTGTTGTGAGGAATAAGGCACGACTTGTAGCTCAAGGCTACACCCAGGTTGAAGGAATTGATTTCGATGAAGCTTTTGCACCTGTTGCTAGACTTGAGGCTATTCGCATATTACTTGCTTATGCTAACCATCATGATATCACTCTATATCAAATGGATGTGAAAAGTGCATTCCTCACTTGCGGAAGAAGTATATGTTGCTCAACCCCCAGGTTTTGAAGATCCAAAGAATCCTGACAAAGTCTTCAGACTCAACAAGGCCCTCTATGGCTTCAAGCAGGCCCCTCGGGCTTGGTACGATACTTTGAAGAAACTCTTCATGAAGAAAGGCTTCAAACCCGGTTCACTCGACCCTACTCTTTTCACTAAATCTTATGATGGTGAATTGTTTGTGTGCCAAGTATATGTTGATGATATTATCTTTGGCTGTACTGACCAACGTTATAGTGATGAATTTTCCTATATGATGAGTGAAGAATATCAAATGTCTAGTATGGGAGAGTTGAAATTCTTCTTAGGTTTTCAAATTCGTCAACAACACAATTGCATATTCACATCTCAGGAGAAATACCTCAAGGATGTACTGAGGAAATTCGGCATGCAAGATTGCAAAGGCGTCAAAATTCCTATGCCCACAAATGGCCATCTGTGCACTGATGAAAATGGTATTGACTTTGATCATAAGGTATACCGCTCCATGATAGGTTCCTTATTATACTTATGTGCATCTAGGCCAGATATAATGCTTAGTGTTTGCATGTGTGCCCGATTTCAAGCTGCACCGAAGGAATCACACCATAAGGCTGTGAAGCATATTCTTCGATATCTAGCTCACACACCAACGCTTGGATTATGGTACCCCAAGGGCTCGGCTTTTGATCTTGTTGGATATTCTGACTCTGACTATGCTGGTGATCGTGCAGATCACAAGTCAACATCTGGTACATGTCATTTCCTCGGACGATCCTTGGTCTATTGGTCCTCGAAGAAACAGAACTGCGTATCACTATCTACTGCTGAAGCTGAGTACATTGCCGCTGGTTCTTGCTGTGCCCAATTGCTATGGATGAAGCAAACTCTCAAGGACTACGGCATCAACATGAAGAATGTACCTCTCTTCTGTGACAATGAGAGTGCCATCAAGATTGCTCACAACCCAGTTCAGCACTCGAAGACAAAGCACATTCAGATTCGTCATCATTTTCTTTGTGATCATATGTTGAAGGGCGACATTTCTATTAAGCATGTGAAGACTGAAGAACAGCTAGCCGATATCTTCACAAAGCCCTTGGATGAGAAGAGATTTAGCAAGTTGCGGTGTGAGCTAAATATCCTAGAATCTTCGAATGTTCTGTGAAAAGGACACTCATCCTAACACTTATGCAAAATTGATGACTTAGATGTGCAACACATGAAGAAACGTTCTACTTCAATCGATGAAGAATAACACTCTTAGTGTGAAGAAATTAATGAAGAATTTGATTCTCAAAACCCTACGATAATTGTAGGCGGTGTCTGAAATCATCATTCTTATACGGTGGGTCACGCCACCACCAAAAGTTGAAATTCCTCAAATTATTCATATTCTTCAACTTTGCATAGTCTTCACTGGTTCCGTCGTTTTTCTTCATTGGCTATATATATGAGTTTACGTCCTCTACAGCATTCACTTATTGCTATTTCTTCAAGTTGGTTTTCTGCTAAGTGAATGTGATCGGACCCTTCCCCTCTATGCTATACTCAACCCAATCTGTTCACAAATTCTTCATGTGCGTTCTATTTGAAACTCGTTCAAAATCTTCATTGTGTCCTTGTCAGCTGAAGAAATTGCGAACGGAACTTTAAAACCTATCTTATCTAAATTTTCGGCTTTACCGCTCAAACCGTTCCGCATCCCACGATACACTTATCCACTCACCCACGATCTAACACGATCTCCACCTCTCACTACATGGGTGACACATGTCATGCAAATGAGAAGGGACAGGGGCACGTTCCTCCAATTTCTTCGGGCGAGCAGTTTTTTACCGTGTCTATAAATACCCCTCCTTCCCTTCCTCACTTCTTTTACTCCGCTCAACCTCTCTCTCTAGATCGAGCTTCTCAAACCCTAGCGCCGCCGCTAATTCATCGCCGCCGGTAAAGAAGAGCTTCACTGCCTCGACCTCGTCGCCGACGTACTCGCGCCAACCGCGGACATCTTCACTCCGCCGCCGCCGCAGCCGTCTTCCTCCGCCAAATTTGGGCATGGAAGATCTGCACAGACGAACTTCACATCCCCTCACTCCAGTTCATCGTGTTCTTCGTCCAGGGTAAATAAAAGTTACTTTTACCGCCCTCGTTGATTCTAATGATTATCTACAAAATCTTCAAAAGTGTTTTTCTTCATATCTTCACACACTGAACACCTCACAAAGTCATCTGTTCTTGATTCGTTTCCCTAAGCATCATTTTTCTTCAAGATTCCTCAATTGTGTGGATCTTCAATCTATACAACTCTGGAACCTAAGACAAAGAACGCTTAGTGAAAATCTTCACGACTCATCTGGTCAAATTCCTCAAACTTGTTCATTTTGAAAAACCTTCTGAGAACGCATATGACCTCTCCAAATTCCTCGCAACTATACTCTGTTCACAGGTACACATGTCTGCTACTGAATCACTAGGTTCTCATCAACTTAACTCATTTGCAGCGTTCCTCGAAGAAAAATTGCATACTTCTTCAAAGAATTCAATTGTTCAAATTCCTCAATTGAAGAAAATGGCTGATGGTAAAAGGCCACAGAAGGGAGGAAAGAGGACTGAGGTAAATACAGCGTTTGAAATCCCTGATGACATATATGCTGGGTACTGCACACCTCCTGAGGAAACCAAGAATGAGCGCAAAGTGCACATTCAGAAGATAGAGAGGAGATGGGCAAGAGAATGGAGGTAGTACAGATATGTCACTCCGAAGTACATGAAGATATTCACACTCAATCCTCCATGCCCAAGAGCACCACTGGCACCTGGCCAAATAGCAGATCCCACCAGCCTCAAGAGCGGTGAGGACTATCCTGATGAATGGGCCAAGCGCCAAGGCAAGTTGGCTAAGCAAGCCAAAGAAGCAGTGAGGAAATTCAATGAAGACTGTGCTGCTGCTGCCTCTGCTGAAGTCCTTGCCGTCAAGCCAAAGAAGGCTATGTCAAAGAAGCCTGCGCACAAGACAAGTGCGTCCTCAGCAATGCTCTCACGGCCAGAATCCTCAAAGCCCTCACAGCCAATTCCTCATGCTGCTCCTATTCCTCCAAAGTCCTCAGCTCCTCGGCCAAAGCCTTCAGCTGTTCCGTCCAAATCCGCAGCACCTGTGCATATCGCTTCGTGCCAAAGGACTGCCGGCATCTCCATTGCCTCAGGTGTCTCATCTAGTTCCTCAGCTGCACCAAGTTCCTCAGCCGCCCCCTCACTGCTGAAGACAAAGGCCACTGCTAGATGAGGTCCACGCCCAAGTCCTCAAAAGAAGCAAGTCACTTTCCAAGTGCCGTCTGATGAAGACGAAGCTGATGATGATGAACTTGCCAAAATCATTAGAGACAGGCAAGTCAGGGCCGCTAGAGCCAAAGGATCTGAGGTGCCACTGCTTTTGGATCCCAAGTTGATCCTCGACTACATTGATGTTTGGCACAAGGACCCCAACACTCCCATGCCTGACTTCAAGCTAACTCCTGGCCAAAGTCACATACTGACCCACTTCATTCAAGAAGAAAAGTGGAAATTTGAGAAGGCCAGGCAGATCAAGAAAGCGCAGTACAGGAAGGAGAAATATCTGAAGAACAACGTTGTCACTATGACAGCTGATGAACTTGTAAAAATCCAAACTGAAATCAAAACCCTCAGCGATGACTTCAAAGCCTACTATGCTGATTGGCAAGGAGCCAAAGTTAGATATGTAAAGATAACTGAACAGTTCACTTCAAATGTTGCTGCCCCATCGCAACAGGAAATTCCTCAGGCTGAAGCATCTGCTCAGCCGACTGAAGAACATGCCAGCACTGCTGATGACAATCAGGCTGCTGAAGAAAATGTGAGTTCCAGGGCTGATGACTGCATTCCAGCCACTGAAGAAATTGCCAGGGCACCCACTAGTGGTGTGCCTGAAGAAACTGAAGAACTCAGGGAAACTGCATCAGTTGTGCCTGAAGAAAATCAACCAGATTCCTCAGCTGCTCCTGCACCAACTTCAACTCCAATCCTTCCATCTGCATCAGATGTGAAGAACACCAAGGCTGCAGAGCATGCTGCAGTGAAGAAAAGGAAAGCATCAGCTGCTTCAGACTCTTCAGCTCCAAAGAAAATGAAGCCTATGACAAGCTCATTTGCACATCCGATTGATGTTGTTCCCATCTCAACCAGGCCATCAAAGGACCTTGTTCCTTTTGATGAAGAACATGTGATCCCCAGCAGATCTGATGAAGAAACTCCTTCTGCTGCTTCGTCTGAACCGTTGGATGAAGAAATTGAAGTGGATGCGATCCCTTCAACACCTATCATCTCCTCGCCTATGCCTCAGTTCACAGCTGAAGAGGCTGGCATTGAAGAAATGGAAGATGAAGATGTGGACATTGGCTGCTCCACACCCGTAATCAAGGATGAATTCTGGGAAAGTCAGCATCCAAACTCTCCAATGTTCACCCCTCTACAGCAAATTCCTCAGTCCCCCACACAAACTGTTCTCATGGGCTCTGAAGAAACTCATCCCACTGCATCTGTCCATGAGGAAATTCCAGCCACTAGCACTGAAGAAACTGCTGCTGCTGAACTACCAACAACGCAGACTGCCACTGAGGAGGAACCAGAAATTCCTCAGCCTGAAGAACCTGCGATTGAGATTCCTGAGGTCGTGATGCAACTCACTGACACTCCTCTGCCGAAGCCAAAGGATACATTCTCACACAAGCAAAAGTTCAAGGCTGATGATTTCTTCAGCGAGCATGTATTCTTGGAAGATTACAGCCCATATGACTCTGCTCGCATTAGGAAGAGGCGTTTCTGGACTGCTAGTCAAGCCAATTTCTATTCCTCAGTGCTGTTCAACAAGGAGAAGATTTTCTACCATGAGCATATTCCTCACGTGGATATGGAATCTTTGTCGTGCTTCGCACCAGTCCTCAGTGTTCTTCACGATGCTGGACTGCTCAATTTTTTCTCTGACATCTGCGATTGGAATAAGAACTGATTCTTCAATTCTATGCAACGCTACACATCACCGGAAATGCTGAAGATGTGAATTCATGGGTGCTGGACTGGATGTCTGAAAACACTCACTACACTGCACCAGCCTCTGAATTGCTTCGTGCTCTACCACTTAGTCCTCCCCTTGAAGAAGCTCGCTGCATCTACAGTGAACCTGAGCTCACACATCATTACATGAAAGTGCTGATGAAGCCCTTGAAACCAGGCCAGGCACCACGAACCAAATTCCTCGTGAAGGAATTGCTGTACATGCCCAGAACTGTCTATCGTATTCTTACAAGGACAATCAGTCCTATCAAAGGCCATGACTCATCTGATGAGGAAATTGTTGGCATCATGAAGAATCTGGTATTCAACATCGTTCATGGCATTCCTGTCAATTATCACAATTTCTTCATGAGGACTATGGCCAATGTTGCACTGTCTCCGTTTGAGCTGAAGCCTTATGCACCTTGGATCATGAGATTCCTCGGGACAAGGTCTTCACTCAACTACAAAGCTGATTTCCAGAATCATCTCAGCTACTTGCCCCCAATTGAAGTCCTCAAGCAAACATATTCCTCAGTTGATGGAAAGGGCAAGGCACCAGCTGTAATTGATGAAGGGATTCGTCCATTGGATGGTCAGTTTCGCAAAGCTGCATCTTATTCCACCAATGATGACTCTGCCACACATGACTCTGCCAATGCACCCAAGTCCACTCCTCAAGCCACTGCTCCACGCGTGATGACAAACCGTGAACTTCTGCTTAGTCTTCACCAGAAGGTGGATCAAAATCACAAATGGGTTAAGCGTCAGTTTGGTTCACTTCTTCACAACATGACTGCCACACACAATGCAGTGAAGAAAAACCACTACTACCTCCATCAAGTCTTCGGCCGCACCTGGGCAATCCTGTCACATCTATATGGTGAAGAAGATCTGAAGAACATGGGTCTTAATGAAGATTTTGACTGGTCTGCACCTCCACCGAAGAAATTCAAGAAGGTCAAGGTTCCTTCTCTGGTGGCCAGCTCATATTCTTCATCGCGCGACACTGATGAACATGAAGATTTGGACGACACTGCGGCAGGCCCTACATCAACCAACGACCCCGACAACGCTGGCGCTCCTTCATCAACTTGATTATCTTCAGGGGCGTTAGTCCTCAGTTTCGATCCTTTTGGTCATTCGATGACAAAGGGGGAGAAATTTGAGTTAGTCTTCAAGCGGGTCTATTTTATCGCCCATATACAGCGGTTTTTTTCTTTGGTAAGTTACAACTCTCATTCTTCTGAAACTTTATTGGATCGAGTTGTAATCTTAAACTCGATGGTGCTCTGATACTTTTGATGCACTGTGCTCTGATACTCTTGATGCACTATTCTGCATGCTTATTCCTCGCTGATATTATTGCACGCATGTAGAATTTCATCAGGCGCCATATTCCATCATGCATTTCAAATTCTTCATATTATATGTTAAATGCGTGTATGAATTACAAGATATAGGGGGAGATCTCCATGATTCAACTCTTCAAGTGTGCATTGCTTCAAAAGCAAATTCCTCACTATGCACATCTTCAGGGGGAGTTCTTCTATATCTTGCAATCAAATTCCTCAATATCAGTAGTTACACTTCATATGTTTATCCCCATTGAAAACTTAACCTATATTGTCATCAATCACCAAAAAGGGGGAGATTGTAAGTGCATCTAGTGCCCCTTAGTGATTTTGGTGTATTGAAGACTTATAGGTTAAGGGACTAATGTGTGTCTGAGTGTACACAGGTCTATAAGTCTATGAGGAGTTTGATATTTACAGGAAAAGTCGACCCCTAAAAATGAATATCTTCGACTGAAGATTTTGGTATTTCTGAAGACTTTCATGAAGACTTTGAAAGTGAAGAAATTGGTGTGTCCATGAAGACTTGATATTCATGCGAGAAATATGAAGCTTGAAGACTTTCATTTTCGTAGTTTTGTTTTTCTCTTTCTTGAGTCATAGGAAACACCGTACTGTTAAAGGGGGTCGAGGAAATACTAAGGAAAAATTTCCATGTGATGCTCAACTCAAAATCCTACACCTACCAATCCCTTCGAGTGAAGCCATTGAAAATCTCAAACAGTTCAATCAATTTCTTCAGTGACAGAGATGAAGTTCTTCTGGTCTCTGAGGAATTTGTCCTGACTAAGGAGTTAGGAATTCGCCAGTGCGGATTGCCTACACAGTGAGGAACATGATAGCCTTGAGGATTTTGCTACTCAAAATTCCGACCGTTGTTGTGCTATGCACCAGCTGTTCCAAAATATCTATCCACCTAACGGTCATATCATTGAAGGGCATTTATGTCTTATCATGTCGGGCTGCTCCCTAGGCTATAAATAGCCGCCCCCTACAACCACTAGCTGGTTGAGGCTGCTCCGAGAGAAACTGACACTTGTCATTTGAGAGCAACCCATCCTCCGAGGACTTTGAGCGAAAATCATCAAGTGAGGAAAAACCAAAAATCCAAAACCCAAACACCTACAAACCCCAAGTGATTGAGCATCACTGAAGAGATTGATCCTGAGTGTATCCGACGCTTGTTACCTTTAAAGACGGTGCTTCTTCCATACGGTTAGGCATCATGGTCTAGAGCATCCAAGAGGAATTGTGGATCACCAGGTGACCAAGTTTGTGAAGGTTTGGAAGTCGCCTGAAGACTTACCACGAGTGATTGGACGAGGTCTGTGTGACCTTAGTTCAAGGAGAATACAGTGAGGACTAGGTGTCTTGGACTAAGTGTCCTTGACTGGGTGTCCGGGACTGTGTGTCCTCGAGTTTAAATACTCAGCCGCTCCAACCAGACGTACAACTGAGACAGCAGTTGGAACTGGTCTACCAAATCATTGTCTTCACCGAGCTTACTGGTTCTATTTCCTCAACTCTTTCATTTCCTCATAATTGTGCTGTATGTTTGTTCATATCTGTGTTTTAAGACTTTCTCAATTTCCTCAGTTCAATTTCTTGAGTCTGTCTGTCTTCATCTTGTGTTATCCTGTGATTACGCTTCCTGTACTCTGTGCCTGTCTTCATTTCATCATGATGACTATGCTTGTATTCAGTTGTGTTTACTTTTGAGTACTTATTCCGCTGCTAGTAGTTCTTCGCTAAGGAATTTCCTCACCGTCAAATTCCTCAGTGAAGAATTTCATAAAAATCGCCTATTCACCCCCCTCTAGTCGATATAACGCACTTTCAGAGTCGGAACCCAATGGTATGATTTTTTTGCAAGTCTGCCTTAGCCCTTAGATCCCCAAACTAACATAC
The DNA here is from genome assembly GCF_003073215.2 of Triticum urartu. Taxonomy (NCBI): domain Eukaryota; kingdom Viridiplantae; phylum Streptophyta; class Magnoliopsida; order Poales; family Poaceae; genus Triticum; species Triticum urartu. The sequence continues at coordinate 357,868,639 of NC_053022.1, forward strand.
CAGAACCAACATCCTGTGGCGATTGGAAGGGAAAACACAGTGTCAATAAGAAAGGATCTAACCATGGCCACCTGCCCACCTCATCACCACTCATGGCAGCCTCCACCGGCAAGGGATCTGCCTATCCCTCCTGCATAACACCTTCATCTCATCCACCTGGGATGTGACCGATTCACCAAATCATCCACGATGAAGGCAGGAAAGGATGCATGTGATGCCCATAAAAAAGAGGATGTGACGGTCTGGCCATCACACCTCCATCGTGGCCGATTTGCATCGCTGGGAGGGTGTGGTTCGCTGTACCTCCATCTTGGCCTGATCCGCATCGCTGGGAGGGGTGTGGTTCGCCATCGTCGCCGCTAACCTTGCTGTCGCCGGTGGGGCTAGGCTAGGGCTGGAGTGCAAAAGGAAGAGGCGTTGCGAGTGGAGCAGCGTGGAAAGCCTGTTCATGACGCTGAGATGGGCTGCCAGTGAGGCCCAACCAACCATATAGCTCTAATTTTTCTTCTAGAGTAGCGTCCACTTATGACAGTTGGCCGAGTGAGGAACATCGCGGCGCTAACAGAAGATTAGACGACCAGATAAGACCCAGGAACGTAATCAAATGGTTTAGAACGTTGATAGCCTGAGATTGCTCTGATAGTGCCCAGTTATAATATATCTAAATGGATAGATCTTGTCTACATCATGTCATTGTTCTTATTGCATTACTTCGTTTCTCCATGAACTTAATACACTAGATGCATACTGGATAGCGGTCGATGTGAGGCGTAATAGTAGTAGATGCAGGCGGGAGTCGGTCTACTAATCTTGGACGTAATGCCTATATAATGATCATTACCTGGATATCGTCATGAGTATTTGAAGTTCTATCAATTGCCCAACAGTAATGTGTTCACCCACCGTTTGCTATTTTTCTCGAAAGAAGCCACTAGTGAAACTTACGGCCCCCGGATCTCTTTGTCATATTATTTGCCTTCGCGATCTATTTCATTTGTCTTTTATTTTCAGATCTATTAAATCCAAAAATGCCTTGCTGCAATTTATTTTATCTGGCGTTCGATCTATCAATCTACTACAATTTTATCTCACGTTCATTTGCCCATCTTGGGGCGCTGCTACTCGAAAGGGATTGACAACCCCTTTTACACGTGGAGTTGCGACTAGTTATTATTTGTGTGCAGGTGTTGTTTACGTTGTGTTGTTTGGTTCTCATACTGGTTTGATAACCTTGGTTTCACATCTGAGGGAAATACCTACCGCCACTGTGCTGCATCATCCCTTCCTCTTTGGGGAAATACCGACGTAGCTTCAAGCGACATCTGTCCCACACCTTCTTGATCTAGCAAGGTGTCAAGCTAGTAGATGAGTTCCGTCAGCACGACAACATGGTGATGGTGATGGTGAAGTGATTCTCCCAGGGCTTCACCTAAGCACCGCCAAACTATGACCGGGGGTGTAAACTCTGGAGGGGGTGCCGCACACGACTCACAATTGATGTTGTGTGTTCTAGGCACCCCCTCCCCTCATATATATATAGGTGGGAGGGGAGGAGAGGCAGCCATGGGGCGCCCCAAGTAAGATCTGAATCCTACTTGGGATTTCCCATGTGGCGCCACCTTCCTTATTTTATCGGTGAGGAAAAGGGAAGAGAGAAGAGAGAAAGGAAGGGGTGCCGAATTCCCCTTTTCCTTCTACAATTTAGCCTCCTGCCTAAGAGGGGGCACCCTTGTGGGCTGGTGTGCCCCCCTATTATGGCCCATATGGCCCATATCTTCCCCTCGGGGGCTCCGGTAACCCCCCCCCCCAGTACTTCGATAAATATCCGATACACTCCGGAACACTTCCGGTGTCCGAATACTATCATCCTATATATCAATCTTTACCTCTTGACCATTTCAGGACTCCTCGTCATGTTCGTGATCTCATCCGGGACTCTGAATAACATCCGGTCACCAAATCACATAACTCATATAATACTAAATCGTCATCGAACGTTAAGCGTGTGGACCCTATGGGTTCGAGAACTATGTAGACATGACTGAGAAACCTCTCCGGTCAATAACTAATAGCGGAACCTGGATGCTCATATTGGCTCCTACATATTCTACGAAGATTGAGGGAGTCCTGGATTAGGGGGTCTCCGGACAGCCGGACTATATCCTTTGACCAGACTGTGGGACTATGAAGATACAAGATTGAAGACTTCGTCTCGTGTCCGGATGGGACTCTACTTGGCGTGGAAGGCAAGCTAGGCAATACGGATATGTATATCTCCTCCTTTGTAACCGACCTTGTGTAACCCTAGCCCTTTCCGGTGTCTATATAAACCGGAGGGTTTTAGTCCATAGGACAACATACAATCATACCATAGGCTAGCTTATAGGGTTTAGCCTCTCCGATCTTGTGGTAGATCAACTCTTGTAATACTCATATCATCAAGAATAAATCAAGCAGGACGTAGGGTTTTACCTCCATCAAGAGGGCCCGAACCTGGGTAAAAACATTGTGTCCCCTGCCTCCTGTTACCATCCGCCTTAGACGCACAGTTCGGGACCCCCTACCCGAGATCCACCGGTTCTGACACCGACATTGGTGCTTTCATTGAGAGTTCCTCTGTGTCGTCGTTGTTAGGCTTGATGGCTCCTACGATCATCGACAGCGATGCAGTCCAGGGTGAGACTTTTCTCCCCGGACAGATTTTTGTGTTCGGCGGCTTCGCATTGCGGGCCAACTCGCTTGGCCATCTGGAGCAGATCGAAAGTTACGCCCCTGGCCACCAGGTCAGGTTTGGAAGCTTAAACTACATGGCCGATATCCGCAGAGACTTGATCTTCGACGGATTCGAGCCCCTGCCTTGTGCGCCGCGCGGTCACGATGAGTACGATTTAGCTCTACCATCGGACTGTATTTGGGAGATCGCACCGGCAGCCGCCCCGAGCCTCGATTCGGAGCCAGTTGCGCCATCCATGGACGGGTGGATGGACCCCGTCACGGAGGCCGTACCCTCAGCGGCGATCGAGCCGAATATCGACCTTACCCTTCACAAGAGCCGTGTTGCCAAACTACCGGATCCTTCTCCGGACACAGACTCCGAACCGCCTGCGCCCATTCCTATCGAATCTGATTGGGCGCCGATCATGGAGTTTACCTCCGCAGATATTTTCCAGCACTCGCCCTTCGGCGACATACTGAACTCACTAAGGTCTCTCTCCTTGTCAGGAGGATCCTGGCCGAACTACGTCCCGCAGGATTGGGATGCGGATGACGAAGAAATTTGCCGCCCACCCACCACCCACTTAGTAGCCACTGTCGATGACTTAACCGACATGCTCGACTTCGACTCCGAAGACATCGACGGTATGGACAACGATGCAGGAGTCGAAGAGGAACCACTGCCCACAGGGCACTAGACGCCCACTTCATCACACGACGTATACATGGTGGACACACCCAAAGAAAATAACGATGAGGAACGGAAGGACGCAACGACAGGTGGTTCCCTCGAGCAGCAGTCAAAGCGGAGGCGTAAACGCCGCCCCAAATCCCGCCCCGACAGAAATAACGATCACATAGACCCAGCGTTAGAGCAGGGTGAACCATTTCCCGACCACGGTAACACGGAAAATCAAGCCGAAAAACCCAACCCCGTCGAAGATAATAGTCCGAACGACATCACACCGAACAGGCGCCAGGAGCAACATAATGCTGATGACCCACAAGTATAGGGGATTTATCATAGTCCTTTCGATAAGTAAGAGTGTCGAACCCAACGAGGAGCAGACGGAAATGATAAGCGGTTTTCAGCAAGGTATTCTCTGCAAGTACTGAAATAAGTGGTAACAGATAGTTTTGTGATAGGATAAATTGTAGCGAGCAACAAGTAACAAAAGTAAATAAAGTGCAGCAAGATGGCCCAATCCTTTTGTAGCAAAGGACAAGCTGGAACAAACTCTTATAATAGTAAAAGCGCTCCCGAGGACACATGGGAATATCGTCAAGCTAGTTTTCATCACGTTCATATGATTCGCGTTCGATACTTTGATAATTTGATATGTGGGTGGACCGGTGCTTGGGTGCTGTTCTTACTTGAACAAGCATCCCACTTATGATTAACCTCTATTGCAAGCATCCGCAACTACAACAAAAGTATTAAGGTAAACCTAACCATAGCATGAAACATGTGGATCCAAATCAGCCCCTTACGAAGCAACGCATAAACTAGGGTTTAAGCTTCTGTCACTCTAGCAACCCATCATCTACTTATTACTTCCCAATGCCTTCCTCTAGGCCCAAATAATGGTGAAGTGTTATGTAGTCGACGTTCACATAACACCACTAGAGGCTAGACAACATACATCTTATCAAAATATCAAACGAATACCAAATTTACATGACTACTAATAGCAAGACTTCTCCCTTGTCCTCAGGAACAAACGTAATTACTCACAAAGCATATTCATGTTCATAATCAAAGGGGTAATAATATGCATATAGGATCTGAACATATGATCTTCCACCAAATAAACCAACTAGCATCAACTACAAGGAGTAATCAACACTACTAGCAACCTACTAGCACCAATCCCGGACTTTGAGACAACAATTGGATACAAGAGATGAACTAGGGTTTGGAGATGAGATGGTGCTAGTGAAGATGTTGATGGAGATTGCCCTCTCCCGATGAGAGGAGTGTTGGTGATGACGATGGTGATGATTTCCCCCTCCCAGAGGGAAGTATCCCTGGCAGAACAGCTCTGCCGGAGCTCTAGATTGGATCCGCCAAGGTTCCGCCTCGTGGCGGCGGAGTCTTGTCCCGAAAAGTTCCTTCTTATTTTTTCTCATCGAAAGACTTCATATAGGAGAAGATGGACGTCAGAGAGCCATCAGGGGGGCCACGAGGTAGGGGGCGCGCCCTAGGGGGGGCGCCCCCACCCTCGTGAGCAGGGTGTGGGCCCCCTGGCCTTCATCTTTGGCGAGGATTTTTCTTTATTTATTTTAAGATGTTCTGTGGAGTTTCAGGACTTTTGGAGTTGCGCAGAATAGGTCTCTAATATTTGCTCCTTTTCCAGCCCAGAATTCCAGCTGCCGGCATTCTCCCTCCTTATGTAAACCTTGTAAAATAAGAGAGAATGGCCATAAGTATTGTGACATAAAGTGAAATAACAGTCCATAATGCAATAAATATCGATATAAAAGCATGATGCAAAATGGACGTATCAACTCCCCCAAGCTTAGACCTCGCTTGTCCTCAAGCGAAAAGCGATAACAATAAATATGTCCTCATGTTTAGAGGTAGAGGCGTCGATCAAAATAAAATACGGACATGAAGGCATCATGATTATTCTCATAACAGCAACATATATAGATTTTGTCATATGATTACTTATGTTCAAGTGATGATCTATTCACAATGAAAAAGTATAAATCATAAACCTTATTGGGCTCCGACAAACTATAATCTCAGTCATTGAAGCAATTGCAATTTATCATAACATCGGAAAGAGTCTATGTCAGAGCTAAAAAGCAAGTCCACATCCTCAACTATCATTTAGTCCTCCATAATTGCTAACACTCACGCAATACTTGTGGTTACGAAGTTTTAATCGGACACAGAGAAAGATAGGGGCTTATAGTTTTGCCCCACAACCTATTACCTCAAGGGTAATGTCAACAATAATGGTTCATGTTCCCCTACATCCAATTAGATATATATATATCATGTTCTTTCCAACATGCTGAGCTTGCCAAAGGATAAAATGAAAAAGAAAAGGTGAAGATCACCATGACTCTTGCATAAGGTAGAAGATAATAATAAAGGATAGGCCCTTCGCAGAGGGAAGCAGAGGTTGCCATGCGCTTTTATGGTTGGATGCATAAAATCTCAATGCGAAAGAACGTCACTTTGTATTGCCCCTTGTGATATGAACCTTTATTATGCAGTCCGTCGCTTTTATTACTTACACATCACAAGATTGTATAAATCTTATTTCTCCCACACCAATCAATCATAAATATTTAGAGCAATTTTTATTGCTTTGCACCGATGACAACTTACTTGAAGGATCTTACTCAATCCATAGGTACATATGGTGGATTCTCATGGCAAAACTAGTTTAAGGGTATTTGGAAGCACAAGTAGTATTTCTACTTGGTGCTGAGAATTTGGCTAGAATGAGGGGGAAAGGCAAGCTCAACAAGTTAGAGGATCCATGACAACATACTTTATCTCAGATATAAGAAAGACATAACTCATTACGTTGTCTTCCTTGTCCAACATCAACTCTTTAGCATGTCATATTTTAATGAGTGCTCCCAATCATAAAAGATGTCAATGATAATATATCTATATGTGAAACCTCTCTTTCCTTATTACTTCCTATTAATTGCAACAATGACCAAAGCTATGTCTACCAACTCCCAACAACATTTAATCATCATACTCTTTCTATGTGAAGTCATTACTCTCAATAAGATCAATATGAACTCTTTGTTTCTTTTTATTATTTTTCTCTTTTCTTTTATTCACTCAAGATCATGGCAAAATAATCAAGCCCTTGACTCAACACTAATCTTTATTATATATAGCTCATGGACTCGATTACAAAGGGAGATCATAAAGCAAACTCAAAACTAGATCATGCCATAAACTTTATTCTACTAGATCAAGATACTACTAATAGGATCGAACTAAGAAAAACGGTAAAGATAGGAGTTGTGATTGTGATACGATACCGGGGCACCTCCCCCAAGCTTGGCAGTTGCCAAGGGGAGTGCCCATACCCATGTGATTAGCTCTCCTTTGTCGGTGAAGAAGGTGGTGGTGACGGATAATCACACATTGAGCGTAAGAGGTCCTCCAGCTTGCGAATAATGCCCTTGAGTGCGACAATATGCTCCTTCAACAAAATATTTTCTTGTGTGAGATACTTGTTTTGTATACGAGCTAACTCAATCATCTTGAAAGCTTCGATCTCAGTTGGGGTAAGAAGGTTATGATCAATTTGAAGGATGTCTTTTGCTACCGGAGCTTGATCCTCCGTGGCCTTCATGATCCTTTCATCCTTGTTGACCCTCGTGGGTTCTTCCCTCTTCAGATCTATCTTCATTAGCCAAGCATTGTTGTCACCATTGCTGGAGGAGGGAGACGACATGATGCCTAGCCTGGAAAACCCTGACAGAAAACAGCTCGAAACAAGAACAGAGGAGGTTTGCGTAATACGGGAGTCAAAACCTTCGGGAGATTATATAATAAATTTTTACCGACCAAAATACGTATTGTGCAAGAAAACGGAGTCTGGAAGGCACATGAGATGCTCACGAGGTAGGGGGGCGCGCCCACCACCCTCGTGGGGCCCTCGTGTCCTTCCCGGACTGCTACTTATTTTTCTATTTTTCTAAATATTCCAAAACGGAGAAATATTGCCTTAAAAATTGTTTTGGAGTCGGTTTACTTACCGTACCACATACCTATTCCTTTTTGGAGTCTGAAACATTCCGGAAAGTGTCCCTTATGTATTCCTCCGGGGTTACGGTTTCAATAATATTGGTTTCAACATTTATGGGATTACCTGAGATATAATGTTTAATTCTTTGACCGTTTACCACCTTCGGATTTGTGCCCTCGAAGTTGTTGATTTTTATGGCACCAGAACGATAGACCTCTTCGATAACATAGGGGCCTTCCCATTTAGAGAGAAGTTTTCCTGCAAAAAAATCTTAAACGAGAGTTGTATAGCAATACATAATCACCTACATTAAACTCATGCTTTTGTATCCTTTTGTCATGCCATCTTTTAACTTTTTCTTCAAACAACTTGGCATTTTCATAAGCTTGGGTTCTCCATTCATCAAGTGAGCTAATATCAAATAACCTCTTCGCACCGGCAAGTTTAAAATCATAGTTAAGCTCTTTAATAGCCCAATATGCCTTATGTTCTAGTTTGAGAGGTAAGTGACATGCTTTTCCATAAACCATTTTATACGGAGACATACCCATAGGATTTTTATATGCAGTTTTATAAGCCCATAATGCATCATCAAGTTTCTTGGACCAATTCTTTCTAGACCTATTAACAGTCTGTTGCAAAATTAATTTGAGCTCTCTATTGCTCAACTCTACTTGACCACTAGACTGAGGGTGATAAGGAGATGCAATTCTATGATTAACATCATATTTAGCAAGCATTTTACGGAAAGCACCATGAATAAAGCGTGAACCATCAGTCATTAAATATCTAGGGACTCCAAACCTCGGGAAAATAACTTCCTTAAGCATTTTAATAGAAGTGTTATGATCAGCACTACTAGTTGGAATAGCTTCTACCCACTTAGTAACGTAATCAACAGCAACTAAAATATGTGCGTATCCATTAGAGGCAGGAAAAGGTCCCATATAATCAAAGCCCCAAACATCAAATGGTTCAATAACAAGTGAATAATTCATAGGCATTTCTTGACGTCTACTAATATTACCAATTCTTTTACATTCATCACATGACAAGACAAACTTACGGGCATCCTTGAAGAGAGTAGGCCAATAAAAACCAGATTGCAATACCTTATGTGCAGTTCTATCTCCAGCGTGGTGTCCTCCATAAGCCTCGGAATGACACTTGCGTAGGATCTATTCCTGTTCATGCTCAGGTACACAACGTGTAATAACACCATCTACTCCTTCTTTATAAAGATGTGGGTCATCCCAAAAGTAATGTCTTAAATCATAGAAAAACTTTTTCTTTTGCTGGTATGTGAAGCTAGGTGGTATAAACTTAGCAACAGTATAATTAGCATAATCAGCATACCATGGAGTACTATGAGAGGTACTTATAACATTTAATTATTCATCAGGAAAGCTATCATTAATAGGTAGTGGGTCATCAAGAATATTTTCTAACCTAGACAAGTTGTTTGCAATGGGTTTCTCAGCTCCCTTTCTATCAACAATATGCAAATCAAATTCTTGTAGCAAGAGAACCCATCTAATAAGTCTAGGTTTAGCATCTTTCTTTTCCATGAGGTATTTAATAGTAGCATGATCAGTTTGAATAGTTACTTTAAAATCAACAATATAAGATCTGAACTTATCACAAGCAAATACAACTGCTAAAAGCTCTTTTTCAGTAGTAGCATAATTTCTTTGAGCATTGTCTAGAGTCTTACTAGCATAATGAATAACATTTAATTTCTTATCAACTCTTTGCCCTAGAACAGCACCTACAGCATAATCACTAGCATCACACATAATTTCAAAGGGTAAATTCCAATCAGGTGGCTGAACAACAGGTGTAGAGACTAATGCTTTCTTAAGTATTTCAAATGCTTCTACACAATCATCATCAAAGACAAATCGTGTATCTTTTTGCAGTAAATTAGTCAGAGGCCGGGAAATTTTTGAGAAGTCCTTAATGAACCTCCTGTAAAATCCGGTGTGACCAAGGAAACTTCTTATACCTTTGATGTCCTTGGGACATGGCATCTTTTCAATAGCATCAACCTTGGCTTTATCAACTTCAATACCTCTTTCAGAAACTTTATGCCCCAAGAAAATACCTTCATTAACCATAAATTGGCACTTTTCCCAATTCAAGACAAGATTAGTTTCTTCACATCTCTGCAAAACTCGATCAAGATTGCTCAAGCAATCATCAAAAGAGGAACCATACACGGAAAATCCGTCCATGTAAACCTCACAAATATTTTCACAAAAGTCAGAGAATATAGCCATCATGCATATTTGAAAGGTAGCAGGTGCATTACATAAACCAAAAGAGTCAGGACCCCGATCATAAGTCACACCGATCTAGCATGTAACACATCATATCACTTTGCGGCCTCACGCACGGTATTCCCATGGGTGCCACCTTACCTGGCCCGGGACCGTTTGCGCCTTTTGGCTCACGTATATGATAGTGTCGCTATCATCCATATGACAAAGAACCCGTGCCGACATGGCTAGTCGTGAACCCAAGGCGGCACTAACCCATGGGGACAGGCATACATGAATCAACCTCGAGCATGTCGGTCAATAGCATGTGAATCCGGGCTGTAGCACTGGGCTAACAGGACTCCGGTAACCCGGGCTATAGCAGGCTAGGCAGGACTCCGGATGTCACCGCGTGACATTTCCCCGAAGGGACAGACATAGGAACAAAGTGAAACACATGCCGGCCAGTCAAGTGTCCTGAGCAGTAGTGCTGGGCTAGCAGGACTCCGGTGAACCGGGCTGTAGCGGACTACTATGGCTCATGGAAGCACTAGACTACATTTCCCCATAAGAGAGGCTGCCAAGGATAAACAACTAGATTGTCGGATCCCACACATACCAAGCATTTCAATCATACACACAATATGCTCGATATGTGTAAATACAACATGGCATCACAACAAGACTCTACGACTCAAGTACTTATTCATTAGGCTCCGAAGAGCCAGGTATTACAAACATGGGTCTCATGACCCAACATTCAGAGCATACAAGTCAAAGCACAAGTGGAAGCTTAACATGTCTGAGTACAGACAACTACAAATGAAAAAGGCTGAGAAGCCTGACTATCTACCAGATCCTGCCGAGGGCACAAGATCGTAGCTGAGGTATCAAGCTAAACGTCGAAGTCCACGCAGAACTACTAGTGAGACTGACGTCTCTCTCCAAAACATAAAATAGGCAAACGTGAGTACAAATGTACCCAGCAAGACTTACATCAGAACTATCTACATATGCATCGGTATCAACAAAGGGGTGGTGGAGTTTAACTGCAGCAAGCCAGCTTTGACTCAGTGGCTAACCTGAACTACGACTACAAGTAACTCTTTTGATGTGGCGCACACGAGTCCACAAATTCACCATAACAATACACCACTATGGATCCGCTCCCGTCTCCCTGCGAGAACGCCATCCATAGCACTCACGCTTATCTTGCGAGTTTTAGAGTATCCACTTTCACTTGTCTATGAACTATGCAAGGGGTCCAAGTTTCCATATCCGAGGAATCCGGCTATTCGAATAGATAATGATAACCCTGCAGGGGTGTACTTCTTCACACACGCTCTCGCCACTTATCGCCCTGTACACATCATGTACCTCGGCAACCTTCAAGCGGAAACCGGGCGAGGGAGTCGGCCACGACCTGACTAACCAACAAGTCTCTAGTCCAGGTTTATCACCTATTCGGGTTCCATCCGCAAGGAGATCCGGCCGGGGTGTCGCTCACGGCCCCAAACGATGTGTGCAGGGTTCCCAAGCCCACCTCGACGGATGGATCTACGCTTGGTACACTGTGCCACGGTGCCTAGTCTGTCTCAAGCCCACCTGTACCGGGTACCACTTGGTAGACTACTAACACAACCTACAAACACCAGAAACTAGTTGCAACTCCTGGACAGAGATCAGGTTGATTAATAAGTCAAGAGGGGCACTTAAGCATTCCAATGCGTGGTAGTAGCTTTTCATGGATCACAAACACAGAACTCGGTTCCTGAGGACGGCTGCAATGAGACAACCCACCATGTACTCCTACATGGCCTCTCACTGCTACCTTTACCAAATCGTGTTCACACACTTAGCTCTCAACGGTAGGACATGTTCACCACATTCCAATTCATCCCTGATGAATGAGACCTGACTCAACTCTAAGCAGTAGCAGGCATGACAAACAAGCATGAATGAGTAGGCACAACAGGGCTCAAACAACTCCTACTCATGCTAGTGGGTTTCATCTATTTACTGTGGCAATGACAAGTCATGCAGAGGAAAAGGGTTCAACTACCGCAGCATGTAACAGTTGAATCGGTGTTGTCCTAATGCAGTAAAAGAGAGAAGGAGCGAGAGGGTGGGATTATATCGGAATGAACAAGGGGGTTTTGCTTGCCTGGCACTTCTGAAGATAGTATAGCTCTTCATCGGTGTCATCGATCTCATCGTTGAAATCACGTCTACTGAGAGGGGACAAACACCGGCAACTGATAAAGAACACAATCAACACATGGCGATATGCAACAATATGATGCATGCTATGACATGGCAATATGAATGTGTTTTGGGCTAATGCAACAGAAAGTCATTTTAATTGAAGTGGAATTCAAAACTATATCAAATTCCAACTCCAAACCTATTATCAAATTTGCCCTAATCATGTTTCATCCTAAACAGTGAGGTTAACTTGCTCAAACATGCATTAAAATGTTACAGATGGATTCCTTGAATTTTTCTGATCATTTTTCATATATAATTTATTTAATTCTGAGCTACGGTTGATTTTATATGATTTTTTGAAGTTTGTAACAATTTCTAGAATTTTCTGAATAAGTTTAAATCCAAAAAATTCTTTACTGCGTCAGCATGACCTCACAGTGATGTCAGCAGGTCAACGGCTCGGTCCAGGTCAAACCTGACGTGTGGGGCCCATTGGTCAGTCACACAGTTAATTAATTAACTAATTCAGGTTAGTTTAAGTGCTAAGCTAGGTTAGTTAGCAGACCAGGGCCACATGTCAGTGAGTGAGGGGGTTAATTGGCGGGGTCATCAGCGGCTAATGATGTGCCATGTCACCAGCCACCGGAGTTGGACTCCGACGACCTCACAGTGCGGCGGTGGCTCACCGGAATCGCGATGTGGGCGTCGGTTGGACGTGCCGAGGGCACCGGCCGATAGCCCTTGCTCCCGCGCATCTAGCGGAGGCAGCAGCAGGTCACGGGGTCACCGGAATCAACGCCGGCGATGAGCCAAGCGGCGGCCGGAGCTACGGCGTAATCGGGTTGGAGCTAGGGGGCACGTGGGGAGAAGCTGGTGCTGGCTACGGGCTCCTGGAGACGCGTTGAGCGCGATGGTGTGCTCGGCTTCGAGCTTCAACGGCTCTAGCCACGGCGGTGATGAGGCACGGTGGCGGTGAGCCTCGGCCATGGTGGGGGATGGGGCTAGAGCATGCGAACGCGAGGGGGAGAAGAGGGGTTCGGAGCAGGGGCTCACAGCGAGTCCAATGAGCGCGAGAGCGAGGTCGGGGACGCCCGGTAGCTCCCGAATCGACGGCGAGGATCCACGGCGACCGACGAGGGGAACGGCGGTGTTGGCGGCGTCCAGGGGCTTCAGGCACCATGTGGCTCGGTGAGGAGGAAGAGGGGAACGAGGCGGAGCTCTCGGACGCGCCAGGGGAGCAAGGGGGTGGCTGTGGCCGCGCTAGCGCTGGTCGGCGGCGACGGTTTTGCTCGGTTGAGCTAGAGGGAGAGAGCCAGGGGAGGGGAGAGAGAGCGGCGAGTGAGGGAGAGGGGACAGGGGCTTCGGGGCATCTCCATGGCGTCGCTAGAAGGGGTCGGGGAAGAAGGAGGTGGCCAGAGCAGGGTGGAGCTGGCGCGCGCGTGGCGAGCACACGCCCTCGTGCCTTCTGGCACGAGGTTGAAGGAGGCGCTGCTGTGGCTGGGCCGCTACAGTGGTGGGCCGCAGCTGGGCTGGACAGGTAAGCTAGGTACAGTGCCCTCTCTTTTCTTTCTGTTTTTGTTTTTCTATTCTTGTTATTTTGTTTTGATTTAGTTCAAAGACCAAACCATTTTCAAAATTCATGAAAATAATTTTGTCAACTAAATGGACTTCTCCAAAGCTACACAACAATTTTCAGAATTATTGAACATATATTTATTATATAATAAATATAGATCCAATTCAAATAGTTATTGAATTAATTTCAAATGCCCAAAATAAATATTTCTGAAACTCCAAAAATATTGGTTTGAATTTTACCTCTTGCCAATATTTTTACAGAATAATAGGAACATTTCCTTGGACTCATTTGAAAAGATTTTTAATGTTGATTATTTCTGAAGTGATTTCTGAGGGTTTCAACTAACCTCAATTCAACTTTCAGAATTTAGACATGATGCATGGATGCTCTCATATGCAACTATTGCAAACAATTCTAGGGCTGTGACAAAAAGGCATACGTCTATAAGAAAAAGTACCAAAAGGGCATGTAAAAGTAGTCTTTGATTGATCTCTAGACGACACAGGTATTTGAGAGAAACCAGAATAACCATCTAGAAAGTAATAGTGTGTATGTTTGCATAATCTTTCTAGCATTTGATCAATAAAAGGTAAGGGGTAATGATCTTTCTTAGTAGCTTTATTTAATTTGCGGAAATCAATTACCATCCTATAACCTGTGACAATTCTTTGTGGAATCAATTCATCTTTATCATTAGGAACAACAGTAATACCTCCCTTCCTAGGGACACAATGTACATGACTTACCCACTCACTATCAACAACGGGGTAGATTATACCTGCCTCCAGAAGCTTGAGTATTTCTTTTCTTACCACTTCTTTCATTTTAGGATTCAGACGCCGTTGAGGATCGCGAACTAGTTTGGCATCTGCTTCCAAATTTATTTTATGTTGACATAGAGTGGGACTAATACCCTTAAGATCATGAAGAGTATATCCAATAGCAACACGATGCTTCTTCGGAGTTTTCAATAATCTTTCTTCTTCATGCTCTGAAAGGTTAGCACTAATAATAACAGGATATATCTTATTTTCATCAAGATAAGCATATTTAAGATTATCAGGCAAAGGCACAAGCTCAAACACGGGATCACCCTTGGGTGGAGGAGGATCCCCTAAAATTTCAACAGGCAAGTTGTGTTGCAGAATAGGTTCCTGTTTAAAGAATACTTCATCTATTTCCCTTCTTTCATTCATGAACATATCATTCTCATGGTCTAGCAAATAGTGTTCTAAAGGATCACTAGGAGGTACGGCAATAGAAGCAAGACCAATAATTTCATCCTTACTAGGTAATTCTTCCTCACGATATTGTTTACTAAATTTAGAGAAATTAAACTCATGAACCATATCATCCAAGCCAACAGTAAGAAAATTCTTTGTGCAATCTATGGTAGCATTCACAGTGTTCAAGAATGGTCTACCAAATATAATGGGACAAAAGCTATCTTGCGGAGAAGTAAGAACAAGAAAATCAGCAGGATATTTAGTTTTCCCACACAAGACTTCAACATCTCTAACAATTCCAATTGGTGAAATGGTATCTCTATTGGCAAGTTTAATTGTGACATCAATACCTTCTAACTCAGCAGGTGCAATTTCATTCTTAATTTCTTCATATAAAGTATGCGGTATAACACTAGCACTCGCACCCATATCACATAAGCCACGATAACAATGATCTCCTATTTTAACAGAAATAATAGGCACGCCTACCACAGGTCTATGTTTATCTTTAGCACAAGGTTTAGCAATTCTAGCAGTTTCACCTTCGAACTGGATAACATGCCCATCAATATTATCAGACAAGAGATCTTTAACAATAGCAATATTAGGTTCTACTTTAACTTGCTCAGGAGGTGTATAAGTTCTAATATTTCTTTTACGAACAACAGTTGAAGCTTTAGCATGATCCTTTATTCTAAAAGGGAAAGGTGGTTTCTCAATATAAGAAGTAGGAACAATAGGATCATTTTAAGTGACAGTCTTTTCTTCAACTTTAATAAGTGTAGCTACTTTTACTTCTATGGGAGGATGATATTTAAACCACTTCTCCTTAGGGAGATCAACATAAGTAGCAAAGGATTCACAGAAAGAAGCTATTATCTCAGAGTCAAGTCCATATTTAGTGCTAAACTTACGGAAAATACCGGTGTCCATAAAAGATTTAACACAATCAAACTTAGGTGTCATACCTGACTCCTTACCTTCGTCGAGGTCCCAATCTTCAGAGTTGCGTTTAATTCTATCCAATAAATTCCATTTAAATTCAATAGTCTTCATCATAAAAGAGCCAGCACAAGAAGTATCGAGCATGGTGTGATTGTTTTCAGAAAGTCGAGCATAAAAATTTTGAATGATCATTTCTCTTGAGAGCTCATGATTGGGGAATGAATATAACATTGATTTAAGCCTCTCCCAAGCTTGAGCGATGCTTTCTCCTTCGCGAGGCCAGAAATTATATATATAATTGCGATCACGATGAACAAGATGCATAGGGTAATACTTTTGACGAAATTCCAACTTCAATCTTTTATAGTCCCATGATCTCATATCATCACATAGCCTATACCATATCGATGTGTCTCCCTTCAAAGATAAAGGGAAGACCGTCTTCTTAGCAACATCATTGGGTATACCTGCAAGCTTAAATAATCCACAAACTTCATCCACATATATTAAGTGCTCATCAGGATGCTTTGTTCCATCTCCTGTAAAAGGGTTAGCTAGTAGTTTTTCCATCATACCCGAAGGAAATTCAAAAGGAGTTTCATTTTCAATAGGTTTAGTAGGTTGAGGAGCAACTCTTTGCTCTACTGGACGGGGTGAAGATACCCTAAACAAGCCCCTCAGAGAATTACTTTCCATAGTAGCAAGTGACAGTAAATTTCAGAACACTATATAAATTTTTCCTTACCAAATTCCACCTACCAAAGGCGCTACACTCCCCGGCAATGGCGCAAGAAAAGAATCTTGATGACCCACAAGTATAGGGGATCTATCGTAGTCCTTTCGATAAGTAAGAGTGTCGAACCCAACGAGGATTAGAAGGAAATGATAAGCGGTTTTCAGCAAGGTATTCTCTGCAAGTACTGAAATAAGTGGTAACAGATAGTTTTGTGATAGGATAAATTGTAACGAGCAACAAGTAACAAAAGTAAATAAAGTGCAGAAAGATGGCCCAATCCTTTTGTAGCAAAGGAAAAGCCGGAACAAACTCTTATAATACGAAAAGCGCTCCCGAGGGCACATGGGAATATCTTCAAGCTAGTTTTCATCACGTTCATATGATTCACGTTCGATGCTTTGATAATTTGATATGTGCGTGGACCGGTGCTTGGGTGCTATTCTTACTTGAACAAGAATGCCACTTATGATTAACCTCTATTGCAAGCATCCGCAACTGCAACAAAAGTAGTAAGGTAAACCTAACCATAGCATGAAACATGTGGATCCAAATCAGCCCCTTATGAAGCAACGCATAAACTAGGGTTTAAGCTTCTGTCACTCTAGCAACCCATCATCTACTTATTACTTCCCAATGCCTTCATCTAGGCCCAAATAATGGTGAAGTGTTATGTAGTCGACGTTCACATAACACCACTAGAGGCTAGACAACATACATCTTATCAAAATATCAAACGAATACCAAATTCACATGACTACTAATAGCAAGACTTCTCCCTTGTCCTCAGGAACAAACGTAATTACTCACAAAGCATATTCATGTTCATAATCACAGGGGTAATAATATGCATATAGGATCTGAACATATGATCTTCCACCAAATAAACCAACTAGCATCAACTACAAGGAGTAATCAACACTACTAGCAACCTACTAGCACCAATCCCGGACTTTGAGACAAGAATTGGATACAAGAGATGAACTAGGGTTTGGAGATGAGATGGTGCTGGTGAAGATGTTGATGGGGATTTCCCTCTCCCGATGAGAGGAGCGTTGGTGATGATGATGGTGATGATTTCCCCCTCCCGGAGGGAAGTATCCCCGACAGAACAGCTCTGCCGGAGCTCTAGATTGGATCCGCAAAGGTTCCGCCTTGTGGCGGCGGAGTCTCGTCCCGAAAAGTTCCTTCTTATTTTTTTCTCATTGAAAGACTTCATATAGGAGAAGATGGATGTCGGAGAGCCATCAGGGGGCCCACGAGGTAGGGGGCGCGCCGTAGGGGGGGCGCCCCCACCCTCGTGAGCAGGGTGTGGGCCCCCTGGCCTTCATCTTTGGCGAGGATTTTTCTTTATTTATTTTAAGATGTTCCATGGAGTTTCAGGACTTTTGGAGTTGCTTAGAATAGGTCTCTAATATTTGCTCCTTTTCCAGCCCAGAATTCCAGCTGCCGGCATTCTCCCTCCTTATGTAAACCTTGTAAAATAAGAGAGAATAGCCATAAGTATTGTGACATAAAGTGAAATAACAGTCCATAATGCAATAAATATCGATATAAAAGCATGATGCAAAATGGACATATCAAATGCCCACCAAAGGCTTGTTGCCACGGCGAGGAGTCTGAAAAAACAGAAGCAAAGGCTCAAGGCTGCACAAGACACACTCAAAATCAAATGGAGTGAAGTACTCAACACGGCAGCGAAGTACGGCAGTAATCGCCACACCAAGAGCTACCCGAAGCGGAAGTTGATACCTGAATTCGATGAGGAGGCCTTAGATCCCCCGCAACCAAAAATTAAAATGGCCATCCCGCCGGATAGACGCCCTCACCGCCAACATAAAGCGGCGAACAACGCCGCACATAAGCCAATACGCGGCCCATGCGAGGGCTCGCATCAAAAGGACGGCACAACCAGATCCATTTATGGACCACGCAAGTGCGCTCCAGCATACGATACAACACAACAAACATCCGAACACCACGGTACACCCAGATACAGCGGTGCCGCACACCCCCTATGTTTCACCGATGAGGTGCTGGACCATGAATTTCCAGAGGGATTCAAACCCGTAAACATAGAGGCATACGACGGAACAACAGACCCTGGGGTCTGGATTGAGGACTATATCCTCCATATCCACATGGCTCGAGGAGATGATCTCCACTCCATCAAGTACTTAACCCTCAAGCTCAAAGGGCCAGCTCGGCACTGGCTTAAAAGCCTCCCCGAAAGCTCCATTGGAAGCTGGGAAGAGCTCGAAGACGCCTTTCGGGCAAATTTTCAAGGGACATATGTCCAACCACCGGATGCAGACGATTTAAGTCATATAACTCAACAGCCCGGAGAGTCAGCCCGAAAGCTTTGGAATAGGTTTCTTACTAAAAAGAACCAAATAGTCGACTGTCTAGACGCCGAAGCCTTGGCAGCCTTTAAGCACAGCGTCCGAGACGAATGGCTTGCCAGGCACCTCGGCCAAGAAAAGCCGAGAACAATGGCAGCATTAACAAGCCTCATGACCCGCTTTTGCACGGGCGAGGACAGCTGGCTAGCCCGATGCAGCACCAGCGACCCAAGTACATCTGAAGTTAGAGATGGAAACGGGAAATCACGACGCAGCAAAAATAATAAGCGCCGGAATAAAGAAGACAGCCCGAAGAGCACGGCAGTAAACGCCGGATTCAGAAGCTCTCGGCCAGGTCAGCAAAAGCTGCCCTCTAAAGGCGCCAGAGATGAACTGTCCAGCTTAAACAAAATTCTGGACCAAGTATGTCAGATCCATAGCACCCCCGATAAACCTGCAAATCATACCCACAGAGAATGTTGAGTCTTCAAGCAGTCCGGCAAGCTCAACGCCGAACATAAGGGGCAGGATACACCAAGCGAATACGAGGATGAGCCTCGCAAGCAAAACACTAGGGAACAGAAGAAATTTCCACCAGAAGTCAAAACAGTAAACGTGTTACACGTGAGAAAGGGGAGAAGCAAAGCGACACTCCCAGACAAACATACCAAGGGCCTATCACCGCGGAGTTCTGCCACTGGCCGTCTCAACCGATCACCTTCGACCATCAGGATTACTCAGCAAGTATCCAGAACGCAGGGTGGGCTGCCTTGGTATTAGATCCAACAATTGACGGCTACCACTTCACATGAGTCCTAATGGACGGCGGCATCAGCTTAAACCTGATATATCAGGACACAATCCGCAAAATGGGGATAGACCCAACGGAAATTATCCACAACAATACTACCTTTAGAGGAGTAACGTCAGGCCCAGGGGCTCATTACACAGGCTCCCTACTACTAGAGGTTATATTCGGCTTCCACGATAACTTCCGTAGCGAAAATTTAACCTTCCACATTGCTCCGTTCCAAAGTGGCTATCAAGCACTACTTGGACGCGAAGCTTTCGCTCGTTTTAATGCAATACCGCATTACGCTTCCCTCACACTTAAGATGCCCGGTCCACATGGCATCATTACAGTAAATGGAAATATTGAGCGATCCCTGCGCGCCGAAGAGAGTGCGGCTGCCTTGGCAGCCGCACACTAAAACGGCCTCACTAACTAAAGCATTCGATAGGTCTTGAAGACCACGGACACGGTTAGACGAGTCCGGCGCAGCTATATGAAATTCATATAGGTTTGATGGCCACACCCCTATTACAAATACAAGGGGCTCAACGCGCGCAGACAAGTGGCAATTTTTACTCATCTTGAACTGTAAATGGTTTCTTTAAACCCACCTTTTTGCACGACAACTTTTCACCTAAGTTCCTCTCTTTTATAGATGACAATCGTGCTACACTTGTCCAGGATACGGCACAACAGAGACACAAGCGCAGACGTGCAGCAGGGACCCATTCCAAGGATTCTTTTTAGATTAAGACCCTGCGTCAACCTTTTTTACTGTCTCTTGTTGATACACATCCCTCGGATTCTCAGTACAATTGAGAAGGATGCTGACGTCTTGGCATGTGGCCACATCAGAACAATGCACGTACCTAGACACTAGGGGCTTCTTACAAAGGGCACTGTTTAGGCCCGGTTTACACCATAAAGAACGAATACCTTAGGGAGTGTTCGGCGTTGCGAGTTTGGCCTTATATGCATCAGCTCCGAATCATGTCTTGGGTCAAATGTTGGGTTTGCCCGGCTCCTATGTTTTTCTTCCTTATGTTCCGCTCTATCGGCTAAGGCGGCACCAGGAGAACTACTGCGATTGTGCCCTGGTTCATCCGGATGAGCACCTTAGTAGAAAAAGCCGAAAACTGACTTTCATGATATAGCGCAAGACTGGTCAACCACTCAATGACCTATCGGAATCCTAGAATTCCTCCGCCTTACCGAAGGGCCGTTTCCCGGCCGGGCATGTACGCACCCCGAACTCGGGTGAGTGCGGAGCCACCAGGGGCTATAAAGTAGCCCCACTGTCAAACTCCTATGGCTAAGTGAAAGTGTTAAAGCATTATAGTCTGGTTGCCTAGTTCGCTGCGCTATCACCTCCTTAATAGGACCAAGACATTGGATTAAGTGTGAATGCGCGTCTTCTGCGAACACCCCCGCATTATATGCGTGGGGGTTGAAGCCGACGACTGCAATCTTTCAGGTTATACATGTATACATAAAACGGCTGCACAGGAGGCATCACAATACTTTCGGGCAAAAGTATAAATACAGCCTTGATAAAATTAATAAAACATTGTTTTTACAATGGGAATACATGCCACTCAAACATAATATTCTTCGAGCACTAGGCCTCTATCAAACGAGCACCCTCAAGAACTTCTTCAAAATAGTGCTCGGCAGCCACTCGGCCTATGGCCGAACCCTACGTCGCAACAGTGGTAGCATCCATTTCTGCCCAGTATGCTTTAACACAGGCAAGGGCCATTCGCGAGCCTTCTATGCACGCCGACCTCTTCATCGCATTGATGCGCGGCACCACACCAAGGAACTGCTGCACTAAGCTGAAATAGCTGTTCAGCTTCAGTTTTTCCGGCCACAGATGATCTATGACGGACCTCATGGCAAGTCCGGACAATCTATTGAGTTCAGCCCATTCGGCAAGCTGGTCAATTAGTGGAAGCGGACGCTCCGGAACGTTAAACTGCGACCAGAATAGCTTGTCCACTTCACGATCTATTTGATCTCGGAAGTATTCGGCCGCATCGACAGCGCTCGCCGTCAAATCCAGATATGCGTCTGCCGAACTCCACAGCCGATCCAGAGGGGTGTACCGCGGATCTCCGATCTTCCTCCGCAGCAAAAAGGGCTTCCTAGCCACAATATCACCGGCTTCATGCAGCTCCTCCTTCTTCGCTCTCATGGCAGAGCGGGTGTCTTTGGTCTCCATCGTGGCCTTTTTGAGGTCCGTCGCCTTCATTCGGTTTTCTTCTTCAAGGACCTAACAACGGTCGGTAGTATATTTTAACTCTATAGCCATCTTGGCCATTTTCTCTTTGCTCTCGCAATGCGCGGCCTTCTCGGCTCTTAACTCTTCGGCCGCCTTCAAAGCAGCCGCATTACTACTCCTTGCTTGTTCTTTGGCTCGGGCAAGTTCCGCCCGAAGGGTCTCCACGGTGGCAGCTCCATCTGTAGTCACAACATATTAAAGATACTAGCATCATGCTGCTCTTACTATGTGACATTCACCAGAAAATATCACTTACCCTGTGCCTCATCAAGCCGCTTGTTAACAAGCTCGATGTCGGCATCCGCCGCATCCAGTTGCCGCTTTAGTTCGGCAAACTCATGAGTCCGGCTAGCCACCGGAGCTTCCACCACCTGCACATAAAGGCGGTATGGTTATTACCTACGACTACGATCCTCTATTTGCCACTGTTCTCGGTGACAACCAGAGTCTCGGGGGCTACTATCTACACCGGGCACACCTAAAAATGTGCGGTACTATCACAAAGGTATATCATTTTATGTACCTCAAGGCCCGTTAGTAGACTCATAAAGGCGTCATGCAACCCGCTTTCAGCGGACGAAACCCTTTCCATCACCGTACCCACCAACACACGGTGTTTTTCCGAGATGGTCGCTCGCTTCAGCAGATCCCTCAGTACGTCCGACCGCATACCAGACGGTGCCGAACTCTTTTGTCTGCCCTCTTCAAGAGCCGGATGCTGGGGACTTCGGGTGACTATGAGATTATCTTCTGGCCTCACCGGATCCGGAGAGGCCCTCCGTGACGACACTTCAAGGTTCCCCGATTCTTGAGCGGGGGAGTCCGGGGGAGGCGTTTCGCTCTCCATCATCTCCGGAAGAAGGTCCCCTGAAGACGAGTTTTGTTGAGAATGGATAAGATCCGAACTGCAAGATAAATGCTTCGGTTATTTTCCTCGGAAGTAAGGTAGAATATCTCTACTATTAAGTAAATTTTGATCACTTACGACTCGTTAGAGGGCTGATCCCCGCATGAACTTTGTGCGGAAAAAGCACCCTCCGAGACGGGATCCTCTGGTGGAGTTTTCTTCTCCTGTTTGGAAACCTTGGTTTCCGGATCATCAGAGGTAGTCCTCTTGCTCCCCCGGGGCGAAGGAATGCCAGACTCCTTCTCTTGGCTATCCTCCCTCATGGAGGCGCTCGTTCCCTCGGTTGGAACAGATAGTGGTGGAGGCCTGCTTTGGCCCTCTTTATTCCCCCCTTCATCTTCCTTTGAGGGCACCAAGCAAGGTGCTGGCTCGAGCATCTTTTCCAGCACCAGATTGTCCAAGCCTTCGGGAAGGGGAGTCGAACACCGGATCATCTTCGCCTTTGCTATCCAGTCCTGGTCAAAGAGCGATCCTTCAGAATGATGTCATGATAAAAGAAAGACAGTGTGTTTGGCTAGAGGGTTACTTACTTGAGCCGCGGTGCGGTTGCTGCTCAGGCCCACGTCCTCGGAGGTGTCCGGACACTCTATCTGGGGTCGAAGAACGACTTGTACATCTCCTCGTGCGCCAGGCCGAGGAAATTCTGAATAGCGCGTGGTCCTTCTGGGTTGAATTCCCATAAATGGAGGGGCCGGCGTTAGCAAGGCTGGACTTGACGAACCAGCATGACTTGCACTACCGTAACCAAACTAAAATCTCCCTCGAAGAGATCCCGGATGCGGCTCTGGAGTATGGGCACATCCTTGGCTGGACCCCAGCTCAGCCCCCTGCTGATCCATGACATCAGTTGTGGTGGAGGGCCCGAGCGAAAGGCGGGGGGAGCTACCCACTTGGCACTTCTGGGAGCAGTGATGTAGAACCACTCCCTTTTCCATAATCCAGACACCTCTGGAAAGGAACCTTTTGGCATCGGAGCTCCAGCAATCTTGCTTATTAATGCACCTCCGCACGCTGCATACTGCCCCTCGACCGTCTTCAGCTTCACATCAAAGGTCTTGAGCCACAGGCCGAAGTGAGGGGTAATGCGGAGGAAGGCCTCACATACGACAATAATTGCTGAGATGTGGAGAAAGGAATCCGGGGCTAGATCGTGGAAATCAAGCCCGTAATAGAACATCAAACCCCTTACGAAGGGATCCAGAGTGAGGCCTAGTCCTCGAAGGAAGTGGGAGATGAACACAACATCTTCGTTGGGTTCGGGAGTTGGGACGACCTGCCCTCGGGCGGGCAGCCGATGCGAGACTTCGGCGGTCAAGTATCTTGCCTCCCTCAACTTCTTGATATCCTCTTCCGTGACGGAGGAGGGCATCCACCGGCCCTGGAGGCTGGATCCGGACATGATTGAAGGTCCGAAGCACCTGACCTGGGCTTTGGGTGTTAGAACTCGAGGCGGGGGAAGGATTCGATTGAGCACGGGAGGAAAAAAGTAAAAACCTTGACCCTTTATAAAGAGGGTGAATATCAAGCGTCCTCCTCGTGGCCGTTTGGGACTTGCCTAAAATCTAGGAGTCCTAGGCGCGGTTGGGTTACCCATGCCCGTATTGATGACAATCCCGTAATAAGGGGGACACGATCTCTGCTTTGACAAGACATGTCAAAAAACTGCCTCACGTTATGTGCGGGGCTAGTTAAAGGAAACGGTTCGAATAATCACCGGGCCGTGGCATAATGTCATGTTGCCAACACGTGTCAGCAGATTAGATTTGTGGAAATATTATTCTCTCTACGGTGGTATGTGGAACTTATTTTACAGGGTCGGACACTATCCTTGTATTCAAATTCTTTCGTAGTGTATTCGGAGGAGGAACCCGCCTTGCAATGCTGAAGACAATACTGCACGTCGGACTCATCGTCATTGAAGCCTGGTTCAGGGGCTACTGAGGGAGTCCTGGATTAGGGGGTCTCCGGACAGCCAGACTATATCCTTTGGCCGGACTGTTGGACTACGAAGATACAAGATTGAAGACTTCATCTCGTGTCCGGATGGGACTCTACTTGGCGTGGAAGGCAAGCTAGGCAATACGGATATGTATATCTCCTCCTTTGTAACCGACCTTGTGTAACCCTAGCCCTTTCCGGTGTCTATATAAACCGGAGGGTTTTAGTCCGTAGGACAACATACAATCATACCATAGGCTAGCTTCTAGGGTTTAGCCTCTCCGATCTCGTGGTAGATCAACTCTTGTAATACTCATATCATCAAGAATAAATCAAGCAGGACGTAGGGTTTTACCTCCATCAAGAGGGCCCGAACCTGGGTAAAAACATTGTGTCCCCTGCCTCCTGTTACCATCCGCCTTAGACGCACAGTTCGGGACCCCCTACACGAGATCCGCCGGTTTTGACACCGACAAAGATCTTTATCGGTCGAACTGTTAGGACAACATACATTATTCCTTTTGTCATCGATATGCTACTTGGCCGAGATTCGATCGTCAGTATCCACATACCTAGTTCAATCTCGTTACCGGCAAGTCTCTTTACTCATTCCGTAATACATCATCCCACAACTAACTCATTAGTCACTTTGCTTGCAAGGCTTCTTACGATGTGTATTACCGAGAGGGCCCAGAGATACCTCTTTGATACTCGGAGTGACAAATCCTAATCTCGATCTATGCCAACCCAACAAACACCTTCGGAGGTACCTGTAGAGCCTCTTTATAATCACCCAGTTACGTTGTGACGTTTGAGAGCACACAAGGTATTCCTCTGGTATTTTGGAGTTGCATAATCTCATAGTCAAAGTAATATGTATTTGACATGAAGAAAGCAATAGCAATAAAACTGAACGATCAATATGCTAAGCTAACGGATGGGTCATGTCCATCACATCATTCTCCTAATGATGTGATCCCATTATCAAATGACAATCATGTCCATTGTTGAGAAACCTTAACCATCTTTGATCAATGAGCTAGTCAAGTAGAGGCTCACTAGGGACACAGTGTTTGTCTATGTATTCACACATGTATTTGGGTTTCCGATCAATACAATTCTAGCATGAATAATAAACATTTATCATGAATCAGGAAATATAAAATAACAACTTTATTATTGCCTCTAGGGCATATTTCATTCATGCCCATGGATCAAAGTAGCTCTCTCTGGTGTACTAAGGAGGATCCTAGGGGTTCCAATGGTTAGCGAGCTCCTGTGGCTCCCATTGATAAATAGACTCGTGATATGGGTTGGACGATGGCTCTGGCTCAGGAACTGGGGATCATGTCCCCTCCCAGTATGCATGAATGTCCTCGGGCAAAATGAAGTACCTGCCTGAATGAATATCGAACAAAGTAGGTGCAGGCAAGGCAATAATCTGACAAGTATCCTCGCTAAATACCAGGTTATAAATGAGTATCTTTTCCTCATCATAGGGAATAAATTTATGTGCTACCATGCTTTCATAATCTAAGTATATAGTGGGTAGCAGTTTCTCCTCTTTTTCATAGTGCCTTATGGGTATCTAAAAGCATCTAGCAAGGTGGGAGGTGAAGATACCTCTGAAAATATGACCCTTTGTATGGTTTAAACTCAACCGTTTAATAACCAAAGTACCTAACCTGAAAGTTTTATCACGAAGTAAAGCATGGCGCAAAATGGCAAGGTCAGGAGCACTAAGGCCTCCACTCTCCCCGCGACCAATTAAACATCTCCCAGCAAATAATGAGTAGTAGCGCAAATGTAACACCCACGATGCGGCTATATCTCCCACGTGTCGGGGCACGACTTAGAGGCATAACCGCATGGTAGGCATGTCGCAAGAGGGGTAATCTTTACACATCCCATGTACTGAATAAGAAAGGGATAAAGAGTTGGCTTACAATCGCCACTTCACACAACACTTAAATATAGCATACATCATCCAGAATACAATCAAGGTCCGACTACGGACCCAAAATAAAGAAAGACAACCCCAAATGCTAGATCCCTGATCACCCCAACTTGGCTCCTCTACTGATCAATAGGAAATGAAACAAAACAACGATCAAGATCTTCATCAAGCTCCCACATGAGCTCGGTTGCGTCATCTGCACTGGTATCGTCGGCACCTGCAACTTTTTGGAAGTATCTATGAGTCATGGGGACTCAGCAATCTCACACCCTCGCGATCAAGACTATATAAGCTTAAAGGTAGGAAAGGGTAGTGAGGTGGAGCTGCAGCAAGCACTAGCATATATGGTGGCTAACTTACGCAAATGAGAGCGAGAAGAGAAGCAAAGCACGGTCGAGAAGCTAATAAAGATCAAGAAGTGATCCTAAAGCTACTTACGTTCAAGCATGACACGAGACCATGTTCTCTTCCCGGACTCCGCCGAAGAGAGACCATCACGGCTACACACGCAGTTGATTCATTTTAATTAAATTAAGTGTCAAGTTCTGTACAACTGGACATTAACAAATTCTCATCTGCCCATAACCGCGGGCACGACTTTCGAAAGTTCAAAACCCTGCAGGGGTGTCCCAACTTAGCCCATCACAAGCTCTCACGGTCAACGAAGGATATTCCTTCTAGCGGGAAGACCCGATCAGTCTCGGAATCCCGATTACAAGACATTTCAACAATGGTAAAACAAGACCAGCAAAGCCACCCGATGTGCCGACAAAGCCCGATAGGAGTCGCACGTATCTCATTCTCAGGGCAACACCGGATGAGACTAGCTACGAGTAAAACCAAACCTCAAGTTTCCCCGAGGTGGCCCCGCAGGCAGGTCGGTTCGGACCAACACTGAGAGGAGCACTGGCCCGGGGGGGTTAAAATAAAGATGATCCTTGAGTCTGCAGAACCCAAGGGAAGGTATATGGTGGTAGGTAGGCAAATGATAAATCCAAGGTTGGGCCTTGTTGGAGGAGCTTTATTCTAGGCGAACTGTCAAGGGGTTCCCATAACACCCAACCGCGTAAGGAACACAAAATCAAGGAACATAACACCGGTATGACGGAAACTAGGGCGGCAAGACTGGAACAAAACACCAGGAAAAAGGCCAAGCTTTCCCCCCTTTACCAAGTATATAGATGCATTAAAGTAAAAAAAAGATATAATAATGATATCCCAACAATATCCATGTTCCAACATGGAACAAACTTCATCTCCACCTGCACCTAGCAATGCTATAAGAGGGGCTGAGCAAAGCGGTAACATAGCCAAGCAACGGTTTGCTAGGAAAGGTGGGTTAGAGGCTTGACATGGCAATATGGGAGGCATGATATAGCAGGTGGTAGGTATCGCCGCATAGCAAAAGAGCGAACAACTAGCAAGCAAAGATAGAAATGATTTCGAGGGTATGGTCATCTTGCCTGCAAAGTTCTTCGAGTTGACGAAAGCTTGATCCTCGTACGCGTACCCAACGGGTTCCTCGATCATGAACTCGTCTCCCGTCTCTACACAAAGAAAGAACACAAGCAAAAGGACCAACAATCAATCACGGTGCAATGCACAAACAACATGATGCAAAACATGGCATGATATGTGAGATGTGATATGCAATGCATATGCATGCTCCGGAAGGGAAAGATTGAACAAGGCATCAACTTGGCAAGCCAAGTGTGCCGCTAGAAAGATGAGTTGATTTCGGTCGAAATTGATATAAAGATCACCGGAATCGGATGCACGATTTGCAAATGGCAAGAAAAACAAGAATGGCACAATTCTGCGATTAACAGCACGATGCCATCTGGAATGCAACAAGAAACTAAGCTACTGCACTCCAACATAGCAACAAAGAACATGGCAGTGATCTACTCAAGATGCTTGACAACACGTGAATACTGAGCTACGGCTAAATCACACAAGGGCAGGTTCAAACAAGCATGGTAAAAGTGCAAAAGATATCAGCTTCACAGACTTAGTGAAAATATCAACATGCCAGGAATTAACATCAGGAAGCAATCTTTAGAGCAAGCAAACAACATGCTACAGGATCAGATCATAGCAAACAAAGGCATGGCATGAATTTACTCAAAGCATAGAACAATGTCCCTTATTGACAATGAGCCAAAATGGCGCAGAAAATATGATGGCACCCATGTAAACATAGCAAGTTTCATTTACAGATTCAGACTTAGCAGAAAACTGAGCATGGCAAAACAGATTTATGAAGGCATCTTTGCGAGCTCGATTAACTCAACACAAGGCATTGCATGACAAGATAAGCATATAATCAGCAAGATGGAATGTTTATGAAGCTAACCAAGGCAAAAGCAAGTTCATAGCATGCATGGATCAACTACAACATCCATGGCAAAATTGATTAACAAGTAAACAATCTGCCAGGAATATTTTATAGCAAAAGTAGAGCAAGATTAAGACATGCTAGGGCACTCCATAATTGGAAACAGGGGCATGTATGGATAGAGCACAACCATATGTCCAAATCATCCTTACTGAAGCAACTCAAATAAAGCATGTATTTCACTGTAGGAACATGGTTACATGGCATCAAAATAACAATAGGAAAGGACTTAGCAAAAATCCTGAGATCCTGAAATCAGCAATATCACGAAGGCTACCTTGCATGCTTGTGCTAGTCACCACATTGATCACAAAAATACATAGCAAACACCCCTGTAAAGATGGCATGGCATAGATCAAAACACATGTAGAGCTCACGCCCATATGTAGCAAACAACAAATGTAGCAAAAATGACAAATCCTCATACTCTGCTAAGAATCAGCATCTAACATTTTATAGCACTCTTGCATCAATGATTTGGGCATCAAGATGGACTCAAACAGGCATGTCACAATGGAACAAAATGAAGAGCACATCCTGATGAACATTTTGATATATCATGCATGCAAAACGGAGCAGCGAGCACAAAGTTATGGCATGATGAACAGATGCATAATTCATGAGGGGGGAAAAGGACTTAGTGGATTTTCACCTCACGAAAACTGGACGAGGAGGTCCCGAGATAGAGAGATCAGGGGACGGGTGCGGGCGTTTGGTTCGTCGTGCGGGTGGATCTGATCCACCCCGCGGTGGATCCGGCCGAACGGAGCTCCGGCTAGGAGCGAGGCGGCGGCGCCGGCGGGGTGCGTCTCGGCGACGGAGAGGTACGACGCCGGTGAAGGGGAGGGAGGAGGAGACGCAGTGGCCGGCGGCGGGCAAGATGAGCGGCGAGCGGCGCGCGCGCTTGGCTGCTGAACGGTGGCGCGCAGGCGAAGCGCGAGGTTGCCGGCGTGGGGCGGTGACCGGCGAGGCACGCGGTGGTGCGTGGCCGTGGCGTGGAGGCAGGAGGCGGTGGCGAGCGGCGCGGTGGCGGATCATTGAGGAGGCGGTGGCGAGCGGCGCGGTGGCGGATCATTGAGGAGGCGGTGGCGCTCGCAGGCGGCGGCGGCCGGCGAGGCGAACGACGGCGAGGTGGAGATCTCCGGCGGGGAGCGGCGCCGGCACCGGTGGCGGACGGCGGCGGGGCTGGAACCTGGCTTCGGCGACGGCGGCTTGGGCCCGTGTGGGCCCGCGATGGGCTCCATGGGCCGGCGGCGCAGGGACGGCTTCGGATTCACTGAGGGGGCGGTGCGGACATGTACGGCGGCAGGATGGACATGTCCGTCGGCGGGAGGAGGAAGAAGCTAGGGTTTCGTCCGTGAATTTGATGGGGTGCACATATTTATACCTAGAAGAAGGTAGGATTATCCAAAT
Organism: Triticum urartu; assembly: GCF_003073215.2. Classification (NCBI taxonomy): domain Eukaryota; kingdom Viridiplantae; phylum Streptophyta; class Magnoliopsida; order Poales; family Poaceae; genus Triticum; species Triticum urartu. Next base: position 357,899,065 of record NC_053022.1, read on the forward strand.
GAGGTGTAGTTTTCGGCCACGCGATTGTGATCCGACGACGGAGTTCATGGGAGTGATTTGGAAGGGTTATTGGGACGTTTTGGAGGGGTGTTGGGCTGCAACACACACGAGGCCTTTACGGTTCCCCGGTTAACCTTGGAGTATCAAACAGACTCCAAATGGCACGAAACTTGACAGGCGGTCTATCAGTGGTGTACCAAGGCCGCTTCGCAAATCTCGGTCCATTCCGTGAAAGTTTAACACCCGCTCACGAAAAGAGGCAAAAGGGGGCGCCGAAGGACGTGGGAGTGTCGGATTGCAAAACGGACAACGGGGAAAATGCTCGGATGCATGAGACGAACACGTATGCAAATGCGATGCACATGATGACATGATATGAAATGCATGAAATGGACAAAATGCAAAACGAAGACAAAACCCAACCACGAAGGGCATATTGCATCTCCGGAAAAGGCAAGAGTTGGAGTACAAATATGGAAAGTTGTATCCGGGGCGTTACAACACTCCACCACTACGAGAGGATCTCGTCCCAAGATCTAGGATGGCACCGGAGGGAAAAGGAAAAGGAAGAGGAGAGGTAAAACTAAGTTGTTTTTGACAAATGAGTGAACCCAAAGAACCTTGAGAGGTTAAACCATTTTGAGAAAAGAATACAACGGAGATGATCGAAGTTGAAAACACTCTGTTAGCAAAGAGGAACAAGGAAGAACAAATTCGGACAACACTCCAGTTAAATGGATAAGCAAAGGAAAGAACATGATCTTGGGGAAAACAAGATAATTGGGAGAGCACGCTTACAACAAATGCTAGAACGGAGTTGTTGGATTATCAACAACGAAATGATAAGCTTGATATGGGTTTATGGAATACATCTCAAAATTATGAGGTGACAACCTGCCACTCACAGAAAAGATTTGATTGGGAGCTAGAAAAGATAAAAGCTTCGTCCACCGAGGTGATAAGAGACCTTGGATCATAGGTAATCACCACAAGGAGCAACATTCCCAATGGAAGGCTTTAGGCGAAAACTATACCAAGATAACTCCAAGGAAGAAAGTGATGGGTTTAAATATCTCATTCTTGAACTTGTGAATCATAAAACACAAAGAAATTGTCAAGAATGACATAACACCACCTCAAAAGATAAGATAGGAAGAACTGCACTTCGGAATGCAAGATGAAGAATACTTGAGCTCCGTTGAAAAGAATCTCGATGCACACTTCGAGAAGGAATTAAATCCTTGATGAGCCATCATGTAGAGCCTCCATGAAGAACTCCGGTAATAAAAGAATGATCAAAAAGAAGTGAAGGATAAGTTGAAAACACAAGGTGAATCCTTGCAATGACTTAGATGGAGCTTCACAATGACATAACCGAGAAAACTTGGCACCTCGAAAAGAAAGATGAACAACTGAAAACATGAATTTTGATGAACCTCCAGAATAAGGAATTGGATTGACTCGATGAAATAAGAATAAGAATTACATTATGCTTATCTTTCACGAAGTAAATTGATGACAAGAAATGGATTGCATACAACTTATTCTCATAGAAAGGATTATGATAGATATGGCGCAAACTTGAGAATGTCTTCAATGATCCACCGGTAGGGTTTGGAAAAAAACGAATGCATTGATGCAATAACGAACGAAGAGAAATCTTGACCGTACCACTGTAAGAATTAAAAATGAAAGTAGCAAAGGCACAAATCACCGGGAAGAATTGGAAAACGAATGACGATACTTGAGGGGATTTAGATACATGTGAGCGAATAGATCACAAGCTGATTAGAGAATACTTGAATGATGCACCGGTAGGATTTGGAGAAGGAGAGCTGAAAGCTGAGAATGAATAAACCCGAAATGATGGCCTTCGGCGAATCAAAATGAAAAGACTCATGAATTGCTCCGGATGGGTGAAAATAATTCTCACAATCGGAAAATAATTATGAGAGGATGGCATGAAGCTTGAACTACAAATCTTCAAGAGAACGGACCAAGATTTAAGAGAACCTCTTCTTCGGTCTTCACAAACCCGAGAATGACGACGAGAAACACCACCATGAATCGTTGAGACACTCCGGAATAATGAAGAATATAAAGGTTGAATTGACAATGAAAGAATTTGAAAGATCTTGGAGAAATACATATGAATGATGACAATTCATACTTACGTCAAACTTTGAAAGAATTTAGAGGATAGCTCCGGGAAAATTAGAAGAGTCAGGTAAGATCCTGGGAAAAGACATGTGGTTTAGGGCCCACTGAAAAGAAACACCTTTGAACAATTTAAAAGAGAGATTTCGCCTGTTGAATTAAATGGCTTGAATGAGATAACAACCTCGAAATAACTTGAACAGATCGAGAATGTAATTGTGAGTCTTCTGAGATATCTTCAGCACTCCGGAACAATTGAATAACAAGAAGTAGATGATTAAGAAGTGCACCAGCATGGAAAAGCATGTGAACCAAAGAAAAAGATATGATCAACACCAAGAGCTTGCATTGAATCCACCAGAGAAGAAAAAACGAGGGAAGAGTGACGAACTTGAGGCTTCCTTTGTATCTTCCTGAGAATCACCGGATACGAACATTGAAGCAAAAATAATGAAGAGACCTCACATGAATAAAAGGATACTTGATTAAGAAATCTGAGTCCTTGAAGAAAAAGGGTGGGAGGGCAGGAAAACAAGGACAACTTCGGGCTGATGAAACAAACACCGTTGAGAAACTTAGAATTGATCTTGCAGATGTTGGAATGACTGGAACCACTTGAAGAGAAGCACACTGGTTGAAAAGGATTGACACGACAATCTCGATGATCGAAAAGGATTAGCAGTCCCATAGAAATATGAGAGCACCGCTGAGGAAAAAGGCATGGAATCAACACTTGACATTGAAGCAACTCGAATACCACAAGAAAAACAAAAACAGAGGATTGGCTTGCAAAGTAAGCCGGAACAAACATATGATGGATCCCATATCGTATCATGTGTCTGTTGGAAAGATATTCTAGGAGCTACTTGAATTCCCACCTATAAAACTCCTGAAACTTTCTGGTTATGCAATCAGGTGTTGGGGATACAGGGGAAGCATAATATCTCACCCAAAACTAGCAAATCCTACATCCAGCTGTATCCATCCTTCAACACATAACCAAGAAAACTTCGGAAATCATTTACCTCAACCTTCGAAAAGCATCCGTTATACGAGTTATGGCAATACTCCCGAACTCCCGCCCCAGTACTGGGTGGTGTTGAGGTTATCTCACCAACAACTGCATAAAGGAGATTTTCGATGTCGGCAAACTCAGATATTCCAGAACTACAACGATAAAATTGTGATGACAACTACTCGGAGCTCAACTCCCCGGGACACTGCCACAACCCCTAAATGTCAGGAGGCACCAAGAACAACGTTCTCGTCACAAAACCATCAGAATGATTCCAAGATACCCATGTGATCCTAAAAAAAATTTAGTGAAATTTGAGGAGAGAAGAGTCAAAACTCAATGTCGGGAGGCCTCACCAGAGCGACGAAGGGACTGAGGAGTAAAAAGAATCCTACTCTCAGATATATATAATCCTAAGACTCAAAACATTTTCTTCTAGACTCAACAACGTCAACGATTCGATCAAGCAGGGGGCTCCTAAGTCGGGGATGGCTCTGATTACCAACTTACAACACCCACGATGCGGCTATATCTCCCACGTGTCGGGGCACGACTTAGAGGCATAACCGCATGGTAGGCATGTCGCAAGAGGGGTAATATTTACACATCCCATGTACTGAATAAGAAAAGGATAAAGAGTTGGCTTAGAATCGCCACTTCACACAATACATAAATATAGCATACATTATCCAGAATACAATCAAGGTCCGACTATGGAACCAAAATAAAGAAAGACAACCCCAAATGCAAGATCCCCGATCGCCCCAACTGGGCTCCTCTACTGATCAATAGGAAATGAAACAAAACAACGATCAAGATCTTCATGAAGCTCCCACTTGAGCTCGATTGCGTCATCTGCACTGGTATCATCGGCACCTGCAACTGTATGGAAGTATCTGTGAGTAACGGGGACTCAGCAATCTCACACCCTCGTGATCAAGACTATATAAGCTTAAAGGTAGGAAAGGGTAGTGAGGTGGAGCTGCAGCAAGCACTAGCATATATGGTGGCTAACTTACGCAAATGAGAGCGAGAAGAGAAGCAAAGCACGGTCGAGAAGCTAATAAAGATCAAGAAGTGATCCTAAAGCTACTTACGTTCAAGCATGACACGAGACCGTGTTCTCTTCCCGGACTCCGCCGAAAAGAGACCATCATGGCTACACACACGGTTGATTCATTTTAATTAAGTTAAATGTCAAGATGGAGTGATCACAAAAATACATAGCAAACACCCTTGTAAAGATGGCACGGCATAGATCGAAACACATGTCGAGCTCATGCCCATATGCAGCACACAACAAATGTAGGAAAAATGACAAATCCTCATACTCTGCTAGGAATCAGCACCTAACATTTTGTAGCACTCTTGCATCAACGATTTGGGCATCAAGATTTACTCAAACAGGCATGTCACAATGGAACAAAATGAAGAGCACATCCTGATGAACATTTTGATATATCATGCATGCAAAACGGAGCAGCGAGCACAAAGTTATATCATGATGAACAGAGGCATAATTCATGAGGGGGGAAAGGACTTAGTGGATTTTCACCTTGCAAAAACTGGACGAGGAGGTCTCGGGACGGAGAGATCCGGGGACGGGCGCGGGCATTTGGTTCGTCGTGCGGGTGGATCTGATCCACCCCGCGGCGGATCCGGCCGAACGGAGCCCCGGCGAGGAGCGAGGCGGCGGCGCCGGCGAGGTGCGTCCCGCCAACGGAGAGGTACGACGCCGGTGAAGGGGAGGGAGGAGGAGACGCAGTGGCCGGTGGCGGGAAAGATGAGCAGCGAGCGGCGCGCGCGCTTGGCGGCCGAGCGGTGGCGCGAATGCGAGGCGCGAGGTCGCCGGCATGGGGCGGTGACCTGCGAGGCGCGCGGTGGTGCGTGGCTGCGGCGTGGAGGCGGGAGGCGGCGGCGAGTGGCGCGGTGGTGGATCGACGCGGAGGCGGTGGCGCTCGCAGGCGGCCACGGCCGGCGAGGCGAACGGCGGTGAGGTGGAGATCTCCGGCGGGAGCGGCGCCGGCACCGGTGGCGGACGGCGGGGGGGCTGGAACTGGGCTTCGGCGGCGGCGGCTTGGGCCCGTGCGGGCCCGCGATGGGCTCTGCAGGCCGGCGGCGCGGTGACGGCTCCGGATTCGCTGAGGGGGCGGTGCGGACATGTCCGGAGGCGGGGTGGACATGTCCGTCGGCGGGAGGAGGAAGAAGCTAGGGTTTCGTCCGTGAATTTGACGGGGTGCACATATTTATACCTAGAAGAAGGTAGGAGTGTACAAATGAGGTGTAGTTTTCGTCCACGCGATCGTGATCTGACGACGGAGGACATGGGAGTGGTTTGGAAGGGTTATTGGGCCGTTTTGGAGGGGTGTTGGGCTACAACACACACAAGGCCTTTACGGTTCCCCGGTTAACCGTTGGAGTATCAAACAGACATCAAATGGCATGAAACTTGACAGGCGGTCTATCGGTGGTGTACCAAGGCCGCTTGGCAAATCTTGGTCCATTCCGAGAAAGTTTAACACCCGCTCATGAAAAGAGGCAAAAGGGGGCGCCGGAGGACGTGGGAGTGTCGGATTGCAAAACGGACAACGGCGAAAATGCTCGGATGCATGAGACGAACATGTATGCAAATGCGATGCACATGATGACATGATATGAAATGCATGGCATGGACAAAATGCAAAACGAAGACAAAACCCAACCACGAAGGGAATCTCATATCGCAACTCCGGAAAAGGCAATAGTCGGAGTACAAATATGGAAAGTTGTATCCAGGGCATTACAGCAAAACAGGAAAATGTAAACTAGCCACTCTCGCCTCCGACACCTTTCTCCTCATTTTCCTTTTCCTTCGAACCTCGGCTCGAGGAGCCTCCCAACAATCTCCTCATCATTTTCTTCCATTGAATTTTTTTGAAATTTTTAGTGACTCAAAATAAAAGTGAACCAAACTCAAAAAATTGATAGCAACTACTCCTACAAGTACCTAGAGGCTATATCATGCATCAAAACTACTTTGGGCCATAAAAAATTGACATGCAAGCTCAAGAACAAGGTCACCACAGCAGCAAAAATTTGCAACAAAAAAAGCACTAGAACAAAAACTAATTGGACCATTGGAGGAGTCACATACCAAAGAACAATCCCCAAAGCAGCTTTGTGAATGGAGCTTTGAGAAAGGAGATCGAAAATGGCAGCAAAATGAGCAGGAACACGGGTTTGAGCTATGGGATGACTTTTTTGGAGGAAGACGAAGTGGATGGGTGCTGGAATAAGTGGAGGGGGCCCACGTGGGGCCCACATGATAGGGGGCGCGCGCTCCATCCTTGTAGCCCACTGGTGAGGCCCCCTAGTGTTTTCTCAGTGCCAGCAATTCTCAAATATTCTATAAAAAATCATACTAACACTATTGCAGGATGCTGCTAACGCGACACTACGATCAGAGACCCTTTGACAAAACTGTGTGTGATGCATTAATCACAAATTGGGATGTAAAAAAACCTGTCAAAAAAGGTGCAAAACGTTTGCGTTGGCAGAGCCATCAAACACGGTTCAGATTTTAGTTGCGTGTGCAATTCAGGGCACACGGTTAACCCGTTCGAACTGTTTGCGATGAGGCAGAACAACAGAAACGGACAGCCATATCAATGTGTGTGCGATATACGATATACAGTTCGCTCCGATGAACTGTTTGCTATTAGGGAGTGCAATAGAAATGGTTAGTCAGGTCAAGGTGTGTGTGATATAGGGCATACGGTTCACTCGAACAAACTGTTTTTTGATTAGTGAACACAACAAAAATGGTTCGACTTAAGAAGATGTGTATGATACATGGCAAACACCCGACTCGGATCAACTGTTTGCGATGAGAAATTACAACACAGACTGTTAATACTGTTAGCTCATGTGCGATTCTGTGTGTACAAAAAACTTTGGAAAATGCAAACTAGTTGCTTTCAGTGGCTAGGAGTATCGCACACAATGCGTTTGCGAGTACTCGTGTGCGATGATTAGTAATTTACACATACGTTTCCTTATGTTAACACTTGTGTGATAAATAACACGTGGCAGCGGATACGGTATTCGGGTTGTGTGTGTGCTCCACTTAGTCTTCCCACGCTCCACTGAATGCTTTCAGTGCTCCACATGGGGGAATTGTAAAATCCACGCATGTTCCCTCACCTGTTTCCCGCCACCAGCTAACGGCTTGCTGCATATAACCTAGGCGGCAATGCACCGTTAGTTATTCCAAGAATGCCAGGCAACATCCAAATCTTCGACGTCGAGGCCTACCCGCGTTACATCTTCACGAGGAGAATGAGCCGGAGCAGGTCGGGGAGCAAGAGCTTCATCGGCCGGTGCAGGCACTATGGCCCATCGGCAGCGCTATCGGCATGACAGTCCTTGGGAGCACAATCAACATATTGCAGAGAAGGTGTGATGAGAAGTTTGCCATCCACCGTGCAAAATATCTAGAGCTGCTCGGTGGCATGATCGATGACCCACCCGAAGAGCCGCCATCACCAGTGCTCATCGAGAGCCTGATGCGCCGCAAGGAATGTGCAAAGGACCTCTACGATTCAGTCAAGACAAAGGCATCCTGCGGCTTCATCATTGCTCGCGGCGGCCGTGTCAACCTCGATCTCGATGGTGTGGTGGCCAGGCTCGAGCGCATCCTTGGCGGAGTTGACGTCCCTGACAAATTAGAACATCCCCAACGTGATATCTTGAGGATGCAGGTGATGGACGGAATTCGCTACCAGGCCAGAGACATGGAAATGGAGCGGTTCCCCGGAGTTGTCATGCATGTAATTGCACGCTATCAAGCTCTTCTAGAAGAGGCCCAATAGTCCCAAGAGCCTCCCAGTGCCAGCAGCTCCATAGGTGGAGGCGGGTCGGGACACTTGGAGTGAACAGCCGCAAGGGTGCCATGCTGATCATGGAGTCCGAGATGACCATCGTCGGAAGGCCACCAGCTCATCCTTTTAGCTTATATTTTATTCTAATTGTATGCATATGTAGGTCGTGAGTGTTCTGGGCCTTGCCGCATGTGGCATTTTAAATTATCCTGAATATGTAAGACGATTATTAAGAATAATTAGCGGTTGCCATTATAAATTTTCCTTAGCGGCGAGCAGAGCGTGCACAGGGACGCCAGAGCGGAGCGCCCCGTAGCCGCCTCAACAGCGAGCAACCACATGGTCAACCTTCTGCCATCAATAAATTTTGACCTTTTTATCGTCACATTGCACATTACAACACAATAAGTAATTGCAAATATGTTCACATCTATCAAACTAATATGTGTTCACACTTAGCATCGGGCTATAAAAACTACCCACTCGAAAATAACTTCATAGTCCCTCTCCTCAACACCCACAAAACTGGTCTTTCCTGTCAAGTCGTTCCGCCATGACTGGTAGGAGGAGTTTAGGGTGGACATATAACCGTGCAGCAAAGACCAAGGCCGCGGAAGCACTAGAGAGGTCCCGCCGCGAAGCCGCAGCCGCAACAGAGATGTCCCGGCGCGCCGCGGAGCCCTCGAACGAGCTCTCACGAGCACGCGAGGGCTCTCACAAGCGCATTCACGGCGTAGGTCATCGCGATGAGCCGGCGTTCCTGAAGTCCTTCACCGGCGACGACGACATTCTCGCTGGTGTCACTATGCAGCAGGAGTTGGTCGATGGCTTGATGAAGCTGCTCAAGATCAGGAATGCCTCGGTTGACAAGGTGACCAGCCTCGTCGAGCAACTCATGGGTGACAATGTGAAGCTCCTCAAGTTGCTCGTCAAGAAGGAGGAGGAGGCCGCCGGCTGGAAGATGCCTCGGAGATGACGCTGAAAGCGGCCGTCGAGGAACTGATGGGTGGGTTGTCGAAGCTTCGGATCGAGCACGAGCAGGAGGTGGAGGAATCCGTGGCTGCTTTCAAGCAAAGTCATGAGGAATTGAAGAAGGAGCTGGAGGATTTCATCACCCGGCGATCCATCGACGAGTAGCGACAATAGTGACCCAGATAGTTGTCTGCAATTTCCTTCTTCTCTTGCCCCTGTGTCTTCCGGGCTTTGCCGCATGTGGCATTTTAAATTATCTGGAATATGTAAGACAATTATTATCTGCACCATTGTAAATTTGTCATCGTATTATCCGTTGCCATTTTATTTGTGGTCGTATTACCCGTTGCCTTATGTGGCAATTTAAATTAGGGCGGAATACGAGTTGAAAACACGAACAAAGAAAATGTTGCCATGGGATCACAAGCAAACACCCTCCATCCAGGTGCTTTAATTAACCCATTAATGGAGAAGTTGTGAGCGAGGCGGGCGACGGCTGGTGCATGGAGGTCAAAGAGCTCGCTTCCTGGTGATCATGGGCGGCCTTGCTGCTCGCACGTGTCCCGTCGAGCCTGCGAGGTGGACATGATGCACGCGTCCCATCGAGCCTGCGCGGCGGACTAGTCGCATGCGTCCCGTCGAGCCTGCATGGCGGACTTCTCACGCTCGTCCCGTCTAATCAAACAGCTGCACACATGCCACCGAGTATGGTTAAATATCGACAAAGTTAATATAATACAACCATTTGTGATATTAACGTGTCAGCTTTTTGTTTCAAAAAGGACTTCGTTGCCTACTAATGTGTGCGCCTCTTCTCAAACTTGACATTTTTTTACCACAGCATATATGTGCCATGTCATGAAAACATGCCAAGTTTATTATTTTTTGGGTGAGTTTTTAATTTACTAGGATTTAAAAACCGAGATTCTCAATGTTCAGGATGACGACAAGTTTGTAATTCATTCCCATTCCTTAAATGAGACCTAAACATGCACCCAATGACACATGTACGATTTCCCACCCATTTTGCCTCACTGGAGCAAGTGCTTGTAGTTCAATTTGAATAATGGACTACATTAAATGCGTAGAAAACTTAGTAATTAGTAATATATATATATATATACAATTGCCAAATGAACCCTGAACAGTTTCAAATTTAAGCCCCACACTCCTGTTATTCTATGTTGCATGTGGAAAACAAAGTTCAAGGCGAGAAGAGCCACCGGTTATCGTTTCACCCACAAGAGGGACATGTTTCCCTACAGGAACCACCATGGTTGCGACAGGCTCCGGTTTGTAAGAGGCTTGTAATATAGCTTTGCCCAAATTGGACAATTATATGTACCATGTAGTGACACCATGCCAAGTTTCATGATTTCCTAGTGAGTTTTGGATTTACATAGATTTAAAAATGAGATTCACAATGTTTGTGGCCAAGCCAGGACGGCGAGATGGTTGAATTCGTTCTCATTCGTTCCATGGGACCTAAACATGCACCCCAAGGAAACATGTACGTTTTTTCTAGCCATTTTGGTGCACTGGAGCATGTATTTGTAGTTCGGATTTGAATTATCGACATTAAATTGCCTAGAAAACTCATAATGAATAAAAAAGGTCAAACGAACCCTGAATAATTTCAAAGTTCAGTGCGAATCTCCCATTGTTCTGTGTTGTGTGTAGAAGAAAATACAAGGCTAGAAGAGGGAGTGATTATTGTTTGGCCCACAAGGGGACACGTTTCCCTATCGAAACCACGAGGGTTCTTGCGATAGGCTCCGGTTTGTAAGAGTTTGTAAGAAAGCTTGGCCCAAATTGGCAATGTTTTTACCATGAAATATATGTGCCATGACGTGACACCATGCCACCTTTGATGACTTTCTGGTGAGTTTTGGATTTATGGGGACTTAAAAACTAAGATTCGAAATGTTTGAGGACGAGCCAGGACACCGGTACGGTCGTAATTCGTTCCCATTCCTGGCATGGGACCTAAATATGCACTAAAGGACACATGTATAATTTGTCTAGCCATTTTGGTGAACTCGAGCATGTATTTGTAGTTCGTATTAGAATTATGGACATTAAATGCCTAGGGAACTCAATTAGTGTATATATAAAAAGGCCAAACGAACCCTGAATAAGTTTACATTTCAACATGGATATCATGTCGTTCCATGTTGCCCGTGGAAGAAAATACAAGGCGAAAAGAGGCAGTGATTACGTTTCGCCCACAAGGGGAACACGTTTCCCTATCGAAACGAGGAGGCTTCTTTGAGAGAAGCTCTAGTTTTTGTAAGACTTTTCTAATAAAGCTTGGCCCAAATTGGACAATGTTTTTACCACGACATATATGTGCCTATGTGACACCATGCCACCTTTGATGACTTTCTCGTGAGTTTAGGATTTACGGGGATTTAAAAACCAAAATTCCAAATGTTTGAGGACGAGCCAAGACGCGGGTGTCGTTGTCAAAACCGGCGGATCTCGGGTAGGGGTCCCGAACTGTGCGTCTAGGATCGATGGTAACAGGAGATGGGGGACATGATGTTTACCCAGGTTTGGGCCCTCTCTATGGAGGTAATACCCTACGTCCTGCTTGATTGATCTTGATGAATATGAGTGTTACAAGAGTTGATCTACCACGAGATCGTAATGGCTAAACCCTAGAAATCTAACCTGTATGGCTATGGTAATGAGTATATGCTTTCCAGACTAACCCCTCTGGTTTATATAGACACCAGGGGGATCTAGGGTTTACATGGAGTCGGTTACATAAGAAGGAATCTTCATAGTCGGTCACCAAGCTTGCCATCCACGCCAAGGAGAGTCCAATCCATACACGGATGCAGTCTTCGGCCTTCATGTCTTCACAGCCCATCAGTCCGGCCCATGGATAACAGGTCGGACGCCCGAGGACCCCTTAGTCCAGGACTCCCTCAGTAGCCCCTAAACCTGGCTTCAATGACGAGGAGTCCGTCGCGCAGATTGTCTTCGGCATTGCAAGGCGGGTTCCCTTCTATTCAAACTTCAAGATAGTCTTCGGATGCGATGATAGTATCCGGACCTGTCACACACACACGCTGTCATGGAATTGTCACGGCAGATGTCCTAGTGAAAGGACTTAGTCGTGGAGCCATCGCAACTAGGAAGCTTAAAGGGGTTAATCGGGACAAAGGACACGAGAGGTTTATACTGGTTCGGCCCCTTGCAGTGAAGGCAAAGCCTAGTTCAGTTGTTGTGGTATTGCTGGGTTTCGATAACCAAGGAGCGAAAATACGCTAGCTTGGCTCTCGATCTGTTGTCTCTCTCCTCTAAGCCGCCGCCGGGTCGTCCCCTTATATACATGGGTTGAGGCCCTGTGGCCTACAGAGTCCCGGCCGGCTCATCAACGTGTCCGGCTCGGTGACGTCTTTTACATGCCTTACTTTACAAGTCTTATCATACATGGCGGTTTATACTCATGGGCCTTAAGCCGCCTCTGGGCTTCGGCCTACTACAAACCTTATCATAAACCATCACTTTGTGTACTCTTCGGGCTTCCTTTAGTTAACCCGCCATTGCTATTGACCCGGCCCCTCCTGGGCGGGTCATGCCTGATAGTCATATCCCCAACATTAGGCCCCAGGTTGATTTGAACTTTGATCTTGTCAATCTCCAACACTTAGAAAAAATCCATCTATTACTGCTGCGAAAGCCTTCTAACCCGCCATGATGTCATCTCCGAATTTCTAAGAAAACCGCCACAACGTCATCTTCTAACGGATCCTTATCTTAAATGTCTTTCGAAAATCGAGGCGTCCATTTAGCTGGATAACTATTATTTTGGCCTTCCTTGATTTTCGCGCCTGCCTGTTCACCTATCCCCTTATAAATAGGTATGACCGGCCTTCCTCGGTCTTCTCCTTCTTCCTCTCGCAACCCTTCTGTAGCTCGAGCTCCGCCGCCGCCGCAGCGCTCACTGTCATCCTCATGCTCGGCCGCTGCATCACCCTGAGCTTGTCCAGAGAACAGCGGCGATCATCCACAGTAGATCTGCATTCGTAAGTCCCTGCTTTCCCATACCTTAGATCAGCATTTAGGGTTTGTGAGATCCTTCTGTGTTCTTCGCCGTTCGTCGCAGTTTCTTTGTAGTTTCTCCACCGCATCCTCCTTTGATCTAAAGGAAGTATAGAACTCATGCGGTAGTTGTTTTGTATCCATTCCAGACACTAGCAGATCCCTTTTTCTCGTACAAAGGCCTCCTTAGAACTGATGAACTCCTTTGTGCTGGTTTTTAGGTCTAGATTTATTTTTATTTTTTGAACCATCTTGATCCAAAATAATAGAAACAACTTGTGAAACCTGTTTATCTCAGCACTGTGCCAATTCTGACTCAGGCAACCTTTGAATATCCTTAGTCATGGCGGCTCATCATGTCGGCTCATTTTTCCTTTATATATCATTAGCCCTTACTTAAGCCGCCATTACTCATCTGTACTATAATCATTAACCTGGAACTCCACCAATTAATTTGAACTGGCAAATTGCTTTCTTTTCAGCTTGTCCTTTTTCAACATGCCGTCAAAAGTGCCAACAGTCTGCAACTGGCTCCCTTCCACCATTACTGATGACACTTTGAAAGATTTTGTCACCATCGCATACTTGCCGGAGAAGAATATTATGTCCTATCGTGCTCCTGACCCGGACGAAGAACGGCCTCAGCCCAAAGACGGTGAAGTCATCATTTTTACTGATCACATGAATCGGGGTTTTTCACCACCCGGTTCAAAGTTCTTCAGAGACATTCTACATTTTTTCAAACTTCATCCTCAAGATCTTGGACCCAACTCCATATCCAACATCTGCAATTTTCAAGTTCTCTGTGAGGTTTATCTTCAAGAAGAACCGACTGTTGAACTCTTCAGAGAGTATTTCTATCTAAACCGCCAGAATGAATGCACCAACGGTCCTAGCTTGGAACTTGGTGGAATTTCGATTCAGCGCCGACAAGGCGCTGGCTTTCCCTTAGTAGTCTTACCAAGCCATCCCAAGGATTGGAACCAAACTTGGTTTTACTGCGAAGACACTTCACCAGCTGATGAAAAGCCACTGCCGGGTTATCGCATGGAGCGTCTTGACTCTAAGTTTGTGCTCCCTGACAAGCTGACTGCTGCTGAGTGTAAGAAGCTTATCCCTTCCATCAAAAGGATTCAAGCCTTATTGGGAAATGGCCTAATCGGAGTTGATCCGATCCGTTGTTGGATCGCATGGCGGGTCATTCCTCTGAGCTGCCGGTCCAACTTGATGTATAAATATGGCGGAGGCCCAGATGACCCTCTGCGTCAACTGACTAAAGAAGACATTATTGCAATGTCAACCATCCTCGTGAACAGGAAATAAGAGGACTCCAGTAAGGTTGGATTAAATCCTTTCTATAAACTTAACCCGGCACCAGAGGTGAACCCCCTTGACCTCCTTTTTTTCTTCAGTAGTTAAATACTTGCATGACTTTTAACCTGTTATTTGCCTATAGGCCAAATCCGACTTTTGGAAGGCCAAATATGCTCATGAAGCCGCCAAGAAGGTTAGAGCCGCTGCCATAGCCGCCAGGAAGACAACCCGAAAGTCCAAGAAGAAAAAGACTGCTTCTGATATGTTCAAGCTGGATGACGTTTCTGAGTCGGAGGTAGCCCTTGACTCCCTTGGCCTGTTTTTTAACAACCTTATTGACACTGACTATTGCCAGGATGACACGGGAGCCAGCCAGGCAGTAGAAGAAGAGGTAACTATTTCCTCCGACTCAAAACCTTTGCCAAGACCGAAACCTCGACTGGTAACCTGGAAAGTAAGGTTTTCACACCCTTTGGCTTATTTGGATCCTCATTTTCTTTTGAAAAAGAAGCAACATGAGAGCCACCGTCAGGCCCGGACTGATGACGACAATGAACTGCCCTTCGGCTTACAAAAAAACTCCTCGAAAACGCCAGAATGAGGTTTCTTTCACCTTTGTCTCTTGCTTTTATCAATGAATCTATTTCCTTACTCTGTTAACTTTATTTTACTTTTGCAGGAGGTTTCTCGCTCTTCTGGCAATTCTTCACAAACTCAATTCCCGGCTTTCAAGACTGCCCCTGGGTAAGGGAAATTATCTTTCTTCTGCATCTTTAAATCTGCATCATTATACTAACTCATGATATCCTTCTTAGCGGTCAAGCAAAGTCCAAGAAAGCCAAGGTGGATAAACCGGCGGAAGACCCGAAATACCCTGCTCCTGAACCGGCAATAGCAACTCCTCCTGAACAATCTGAAGCACCAAAAGACCCTGCTGTCCACGTTCAATCAGATCCTCCTGAGCCGTCAGTTGATGAGACCATTCTCAATCCGTCTACCACTGAGCCATCTAGCTCAGCAAACCCGCCAACGACTTCTAACAATGATGTCTTAATTACTGGTAGTCGATTCGTTGAGCCGGGCAACCCCACTGTAATGGCCCGGCACTCTGCCAAGCAAGAGGCTTTAGAAAGGCAGAAGGTGCGTTTTGACGTCTCTCACTACACTCACCTGAATGTTAGTGACGTGTTATATGGATACCTCAGTCATGTGCATTCCAACCATGACTCGAAAATTGAGATAGTCAAGCAACTGCAACTGAAGTATGAGGTACATTCTCCGGCTTTCACTATCTTACATATGCTCTGCCAGGCCCCAAGTCTCCAGATTATGATGAACCTGAATGATCTGTAGACTTGTGATATAGGTTGATGCTCTGTCTTAGATTTTCCTTAAGTCTAGCATAAATTTCACCTGTAGTCCCCAAGGGCCGGCTCATTTTATCATGAATGAGCCGGTACTTGACTTCATAACTGTTTGGAATCAGTCCAAACAAATAGTATGATCCGGCTCAACATGAAAAAACTTTCTTAATATCATGCATTAGCCCCCAAGTGCCAAGTGTTCTTACTTGTAAAACACTTGGGACTTTAAACATAGAAGAGCCATTTTGTATTTTTTTTAAATTGCTTTGGCAGACATTAGCCCCCAAGTGCCTAGTGGTGTTGCTTTGCAAAGCACTTGGGACTTTAATCATTATAACCTTGATGGAAATAAATTTTAACACACCTGTGCATGTTTGTGGACCGCCCTAACTGAATTGGGTTCTCAATTGACTGATGCAAAGACCCGGCTAGCGGATCAAGAGGTGGAGATAAAGAATGCTGACTCCAAACTCCAGTTGAGCCTCTCTGAAGCTGAGAAACTGAAGACCAATTTTGATGCGAAGAAGAAATCCTGGGCCGATGAGAAAACCTTGCTGATACAGCGTGATGAGACAGCGGAAGCGGCTCTCAAGGAGGTCACCATGGAGCTCACCGGCTTAAAAAAACCATGTGTCTCAGATGCTCTCCGCAATCTTTGGTGAGTCATTTGCATTAGTTACTTACACTCTGTTTTTGACAGAAATATAAGCCGCCTACTTAACCCTTTTTTTTAAATACTCATAGGTCCATGGAGTAACAATCTGAGTCAAAACAGCATGACAAAACTCAAGGCGGTTTACACCTTGGTGGAGCAACTATATACTGGGGCTCAACGAGCGCTTGCTATTATCTTCCCAGCCAACCAAGGACCCAACCTCTTGAGTGACGTTTTGAAGCAGCTATCTATTTTACCCGCCAGATTCCAAGAGGTCAAGCGGTCTTGTGCAAGAGTCGGAGCCTTAACTACCCTAAGTCGCTCCAAAGCCCGGGTGCCGGAGCTAGACCCGGCGGACGTAGCCAAAGGGTACCCTCCCTTGAAGTAAGATGGGACTCCGTTTGATCAAGATGACTTTGTTTCTTGTGTGAGGGGAGTTCTTCCTCATGCTACCATCCTTGGCGAGGAAACCAACATTGATAAATATCAGCCGGATTTTGACGTTGATAATAAGAAGATGGCGACTCCCTCGTATAAAGTGACATATCTTATCCCACCAGTTCGCCAACACTCCTTTACCCCAGAAATTGACCCGACTAGTCTAATTGACGATGAAGCTGAGTTCGTTGCTCTGGATGGCTTTGATTGGTCCAAGCCCGGCTTCCAATCAGTGGAGGGAGGTGAACCGGCGAGGGAGGAGTCATAACTGTAAGTGCATCTAGTGCCACCCCTAGTTGGTTTTGGAGTATTGACGATAAACCTAGTTGAGGGACTAACGTGTTTGTGAGAATTGCAGGCAAACACAGGTAGAAGTCTCTCATTGATTCGGTTTTATTACCAGAGATGACCCCTAAAATGTACCAAGACATTGAAGACAATGGTGGTTTATGAAGATATTCATATTGAAGACAATGACATGAGAAGACTCCCTATGAAGCTTATTGAACTCGAAGACTTAGATCCTTCGTAGTTTTATTTCATTTATGTAGTGTCATAGGAATCACCGTACTGTTAAGTGGGTCCAAAAGAACCAGTCAGAATGACTGTAGTGATGCCTAATTCAAATCCTATGTCTTCGAGCGAAGACTTTGAGAGAAAATCTTGTCCAGAGTCAGACAAGTCAGCTTTACTTGCAGCCCAAGTAAAGTTGCCGTCTGAGTTCAAAATTCGACCGTTGCTACACGTGTCAGTTCCTTAGTGACCCAGGGTCATTTCGGACAGATCAGGTCAGGCTGCCAAGTGGCTATAAATAGTCCACCCCCACAACCATAAACTGGGGCTGCTCAGATTTCAGCGCACGGCTTTTGTCATTTGAGAGCAACCCACCTCGAAGCCTTTGAAAGAAAAATTCCTAGTGAGGAGAAAAGCCCTAACCACCCAGAGCCAGAGTAAATTGGGCATCACTTAAGTCTTCGTGTCTGTGTGATTTGAAGACTTATTACACTTGAGGACTGTGCATCCTCCAGACGGTTAGGCATCGCGTTCTGAGCATCCAAGAGAAATTGTGGATTGCCAGTGAACGAAGTCTGTGAAGGTTTGGGAGTCTACCTTGAAGACTTACTTGAGTGATTGGGCGAGGTCTGTGTGACCTTAGCTCAAGGAGAAAACGGTGAGGACTGGGTGTCTTGGACTAAGTGTCCTTGACTGGGTGTCCGGGACTGTGTGTCCTTTGGTTTAAATACCTAGCCGCTCCAACCAGACGTACAGTTGTCACAGCAACTGGAACTGGTTCAACAAATCATTGTCTTCAACGTGTCACTGGTTTCATCTTCACTTCCTTTCACTTACAGTTATTCATTGTGAAGCCATTGCATGCTTGCTTTATCTTTTGTCTTCACAACATGAATGTATGATCTGTTCGGCTTCATAACTTCTTCCTACCTGATCCTTATTACACTGAAGCTGTTTGTCATTGCGCTTTCACTCTATTGAATACATGACCATGGCTGGCCTCGTGTAATCCAACTTCCGCTGCATAGTAATAGGTATAATCTTCACTGTTTGTCTTCATAACTCTCACGTATTGAAGACGTTCATAAAAATCGCCTATTCACCCCCCCTCTAGTCGATATAACGCACTTTCAATTGGTATCAGAGCAAGGTGCTCCCTTGTTCTGTGTGATTCGGTTTAACCACCTGGAGTTTTAGCTATGTCGACTGCAGGGATAATCAAAGTCTCCGCTGCTTGCCCCGTCTTTGATGGAACTGAATATCCCTACTGGAAGAATAAGATGCGCATGCATCTTGAAGCCATTGACGTCGACCTATGGTATGTCGTCAAAAACGGTGTTCCCAAGGCTGGAGAAGGTGTCACTGCTGTTGATGTCAAGAAGTTCGTTCAACTGGACTCTACTGCCAAGAATATCATCTGTGGTCATCTGACCAAAGGACAGTATGGCCGTGTGAGTGCCTTGAAGACATCCAAACTGGTCTGGGACTGGCTCTCCAAAGTTAATGAAGGCATATCAACCCAGAGAGATCAAAGAATCAGTGTTCTTCGCAACCTCCTCAACCGCTTCAAGCGAAATGATAATGAGAATGTCCAGCACACATTTGACCGGCTCACTGACATCACAAATGAGCTTCAAGCCCTCGGCGCCACTGAGATCACCAAACATGAAATCGTCAAGACGCTGCTGAGATCACTTGATAGTTCGTTTGACATTCTAGCCCTGATGATTCAAGAACGTCCTGATTTCAAGACACTCGATCCGTCTGACATACTTGAGAGGCTCAACACACATGAGTTTCAGCTTTCTGAGAAAAGAGATATCTACGGTCCAAACTATGGGCGAACTCGTGCCTTGAAGGCAAAACCTGTCTCCTCATCTGAAGAAGAATCTGACTGCAATTCTGATGATCCTGAAGACATTGGAAGAGAACTTGCAATGCTAGTGAAGAAGTTTCAAAAATTCACCAAGAAGAAAGGCTTCAGAAAATCTTCACGATCAAGCTCAAGGGATGATGAGGCTTCTGCTCATGACTACAAGAAGAAAACATGTCACAAGTGCAAGAAAACTGGGCACTTCATCTCTGAGTGTCCACAGTGGGACAATGAGAACAGAAGGAAGAAGAAGAGCAAGGAATATGATTCTGATGACAAGAAGAAGAAGAAACACTCAAAGTCTTCTTCCAAGTCTTCATCAAAGTCTTCATCACACAAGAAGAGCTCATCTGGCAAGGCACGTGCATTTGTTGGAAAGGAGATGGACTCAGAAGAGGAGTCCGCATCTGAGGAGGCAGAGGTGGAGTCTGAGGAGGAGTCTGATTCTGGCATTGCGAATCGCTACAGCATACGTCGCCAAGTCCATCTTCAACACTGAAGACAATAACTGCATCACCGACACCGACGCAAATGACAAGAACGACTCCACTCCTACCTACTGCTTCATGGCACGCGGTGCCAAGGTAAACACACGCACCACTCGCTATGAAACAATCCAGTGACGATGACTCTGAATGTGATTCAAAACCTAGCTACAAAACACTTGCTAAAATTGCAACTGAACAACAGAAAGCTATGGAACATATTCAAAAACTGTTAGACAGAAGCGATGATCTGTTGGGTGCTGAAATGACTCGATCTGAATCCTTAATTGAAGACATAAAAAACCTTCACGTTAATATCAGGAACTTGAAGATCGTCATGATACTCTCTCAACAACTCATGAAAAGCTTTCCAATGACTATCTTCAAAGGCAGCAAGAACTTGAGAAATTGAGGGTGGCTCATGAAGATCTTCAAAAGGAAAACGAGTCACTTCGCGCCGAACAGATCAGTCCCGCTCAGGAAGGATTTGAACCACCATGTCTTAAATGCATTGAGCGTAATAATGCTAATTCTGTTGCTGAATGTTCCACTGCTACTACTGTTCCAATATCTTCAACTGTTGATGTGGCAACTAATCCCTCTGCTGAGGATACCACTGCTATTGCTGATGAGAATGCTAGGTTGAAGACATTGCTTGAAACAGGGATGTACAAAAGTCTGAAAGGACATCAAACATTATGTGATGTCCTTAAGAAGCAGATTCTGAACCGAAACCCTAGGAAAGAGGGTGTTGGGTTCGTGAGGAAAATCAATGCAGATGGTTCTTGCTGGAAACCTGAGCAGTACCCCAAAACTACATGGGTTGCTGCAAAGGAACTTTCAGCAGATCCATCCAATTTATCTGGCTTCACTTGTGCTAATCCAATTGTCATTGATGAATCCTTTGATGCAAACTATAAACTGTTTAAGAATCAGAATGGTGAAGTGTTTGCCAGGTACATTGGTACTAATTGCAGGAATGGACCGCCTATGAAGAAGATCTGGGTTCCGAAAACATGTCTGGAAAATCTTCCTGTGAATGTCTTCATGACACCTCACTTGAAGAAGACAAACCTCGGTCAAAAGGCTTCATACAGACAGAGGACTCACCTGAGTCACACTAACGCAAATGTTTTGCAGGGAAACCACACTCAGGCATATGAATATGAGAGCGGTTCATCGAACCGTCATGTTCATATGACCAAACATTATTCTGCTTATGCCTATGAGTATTATTGTTCCCCTGCTAGACTGTTTGCTAAGGCTTCAAAGCCAAAATTCTCAGATGCTGCACTTAGACTCATAGCTTCTAAGCCACCCTTGAAGATGTGGGTGGTTAAGAAAGCTTAACTCTCTTTTGCAGGGAAAGGTCTCCAGCAAAAAAACAAAATCTTCTGATGCTATTGCTGGGGACCATAAAAATCTTGTGGGGCGCAAGATAAACTGCCCAAATGGCATCATTATGTACTTCGTTCCTGAATCGCATGCTACTCTCCCCAATAGTCCTAATCTGGATTTAAGTTTTCATAACCCACTGGTTCGCCAAATGTTTATGCTTCACAACACTCTTCGTGAATCCTATCCCCCTAACTGCACTGTAGGGTACGACACCAGAGACTTCAAAGTCTTCAGAATGGATTATTGACAGTGGGTGTACAAATCACATGACTGGCAGAAGAAGCCTTCTTATGGACTCAACTTTACGTCCATCCGACAAGAGCCACATTACATTCGCTGACACTGGTAAAAGTAAGGTATTGGGTCTAGGTAGAGTTGCAATCTCAAAGGATCAACACATGGATAAAGTCATGCTTGTTGAATCCCTTGGCTTCAACTTAATGTCTGTCTCAATGCTTTGCAATTTGAATATGATTGTAATGTTTGGCAAATATCGCTGCCTGGTGCTAATGGAATCTGACAAATCTCTAGTGTTTGAAGGGTATAGGAAAGGTGATTTGTATGTGGTAGATTTCTCAACAGGACCACAACTTGCAGTATGTCTTCTTGCAAAAGCTTCAGAATGCTGGCTTTGGCATCGAAGGCTTGGGCATGCTGGCATGAGGAACCTCCACACCCTTGCGAAGAAAAAGCACGTCATAGGCATCGAAGGCGTCAAGTTCAAGAAAGATCACTTATGCGGTGCCTGTGAAGCAGGGAAGATGAAAAGGGCAAAACATCCTTCGAAGACAATCATGACCACTACTCAACCCTTCGAACTGCTCCACATGGATCTTTTCGGTCCCACTCACTACTCAACTTTTACTACTTCTGCATGCCTCTATGGCTTCGTAATTGTTGATGATTATTCTAGATATACTTGGGTGCACATAATTCTTTACAAGACTGAAGTGCAGGATGTCTTCAGACGCTTCGCAAATCGAGCTATGAACAATTTTGGCGCCAAGATAAAGCACATCAGAAGTGACAATGGCACTGAATTCAAGAACACTGGCCTTGATACATATCTGGATACCTTGGGCATCACACATGAATTCTCAGCTCCATACACGCCACAGCAGAATGGCGTCGTCGAACGCAAGAACAGAACACTCATTGAGATGGCCAGAACCATGCTGGATGAATACAAGACTCCAAGAAAATTCTGGACTGAAGCCATTGATACTGCATGCCATACAATCAATCGTGTTTATCTTCACAAGCTTCTGAACAAGACATCTTATGAACTCCTAACTGGCAAGAAGCCAAATGTCAGTTACTTCAGAGTATTTGGCTCAAAATGCTGGATCAAGGACCCACACCACACCTCAAAGTTTGCACCAAAAGCACATGAAGGCTTCATGCTTGGATATGGAAAGGATCCGCACTCCTACAGAGTCTTCAATCTCTTCCACTACAAAGTGGTTGAAACAGTGGATGTGCGATTTGATGAAACCAATGGATCACAAAGAGAGCAATTGTCAAATGTGCTAGATGAAGTTCCAGCAAATGAATCAATCAAGCTTATGGGAACTGGAGAAATTGTACCTTCTGAAGCTCATCCTGAGGAAGAACTTATCATCTCAGCACCTGATCCACATGAAGACAATGCTCAGCCCGAAGATATACCTTTAAATGACCACATAGATCAGCAAGAGCAAAGTCTTCGCCCCACACACCCTTGTGTTGCAAATGAAGTACAAATTGACAAAATACTTGACAGCATCAATGCACCTGGTCCACTCACTCGTTCAAGGGCAACTCAACTAACAAACTTCTGTGGGCATTTCTCATTCGTCTCAATATCAGAACCCAAGAAAGTTGAAGAAGCCTTCATGGAATCTGAATGGATTCAAGCTATGCAAGAAGAGCTTCAACAGTTTGAGCTGAATAATGTATGGGAACTGGTTAAGCGTCCTGATCCACGGAAGCACAACATAATAGGCACCAAATGGATATACCGCAACAAGCAAGATGAGCATGGTCAAGTTGTCAGGAACAAAGCTCGTCTCGTTGCTCAAGGATATACTCAAGTGGAGGGCATTGACTTCGATGAAACATTTGCTCCTGTGGCTAGGCTTGAAGCCATACGCATACTGCTGGCCTATGCAAGTCATCATAACATACTTCTCTATCAGATGGATGTGAAAAGTGCCTTTCTCAATGGCAAGATTGAAGAAGAAGTGTATGTTGCACAACCACCTGGCTTTGAAAATCCAAAACATCCTGAAATGGTATACAAGCTCAACAAGGCACTGTATGGCCTCAAACAAGCCCCTAGGGCCTGGTATGATACACTCAAGTACTTTCTGAAAAGCAAAGGCTTCATACCTGGTTCCCTGGATCCCACTCTTTTCACGAAGACATATGATGGTGAACTGTTTGTGTGCCAAATATATGTGGATGACATTATCTTCGGCTACACCAATCAGAAGTATAGTGAAGAGTTTGGATATATGATGCAAGGGCAATATCAGATGTCCATGATGGGGGAGCTGAAGTTCTTCCTCGGTCTTCAAATACGGCAACAACGCAACGGCATCTTCATATCTCAAGAGAAATATCTTAAAGAGTGCCTGAAGAAGTTCGGTATGCAAGACTGCAAAGGCTTCACAACACCAATGCCAGCCAAGCATCATCTGGGTCCCGACGACAATGGTAAAGAGTTCGATCAAAAGGTATACCGCTCCATGATTGGGTCTTTTCTTTATTTATGTGCATCTAGGCTAGATATCATGCTTAGTTTTTGCATGTGTGCTCGATTTCAAGCGACACCAAAGGAGTCGCATCACTTAGCTGTGAAGCGAATTCTTCGATATTTGGCTCACACCCCAACTCTAGGATTATGGTATCCAAAGGGCTCAGAATTTGATTTGGTTGGATTTTCGGATGCTGATTATGCTGGTGACAAAGTTGATCGCAAGTCTACATCAGGCACATGTCACTTTCTGGGACGATCACTTGTATGTTGGTCTTCAAAGAAGCAGAACTGTGTATCACTCTCCACTGCTGAATCTGAATACATTGCTGCTGGATCTTGCTGCGCTCAGCTTCTGTGGATGAAGCAAACACTCAAAGATTATGGCATTCATCTGAAGCAAGTGCCACTTTACTGCGACAACGAAAGCGCCATCAAGATTGCCAACAACCCAGTTCAGCACTCGAAGACAAAGCACATTGAAATTCGTCATCACTTTCTCAGAGATCATGTTGTGAAGGAAGACATTGAAATCATACACGTCAACACTGAAGAGCAATTGGCAGATATCTTCACCAAGCCCTTGGATGAGAAGAGATTTTGCAAGTTACGGTGTGAGCTAAATATCTTGGAATCCTCAAATGTCCTGTGATCAGGCACACATCCTAACACTTAAGCATATTGATGACTTAGATGTGCAACACATGAAGTAGCGTATATCTTCAAAACAATGAAGACATACATTCTAAGTGTGAATACATTAATGTGGAATTTGACTTCGGAGCGCCACGATAATTGTGCGCCGTGTCTGGGTCTAATACTTCCTATACGGTGGGTAACGCCACCACCAAACGTTCCATTTTGAAGTGTTTCTCTCATGGCGTTACCTCTCAATGTCTTCACAATTGGTTTGGCTTCATTCTCAGTATGTCTTCATGATTATCTTCACTGCGTTGATTATATGGATATACATGTACTGATGTTCTGTCCTCTGCAGCATTCACTTATAGCTATGTCTTCTTGGTTGAATCTTTTTGAACTAAGTGAATGTGATCGGACCCTAACCTCTCTATGCTTCCTATCCCAAACTCTATCTCTCCAAGTCATATGCATTCTGTTGAAACTGTCAAATGTCTTCACTGTGTCCTTGTCAGCTGAAGACATTGTGACAACCATAAAATTCCAGTTTTAATGCTCATTCCTCCACATAAGATCCGGAGAAGCAGGAACGACCGCCCGACAATTTAGGCATGCGTGGGACGTGGAACAAACCCCAATCTTCCTCTAACTGGCCACGCGTGCCTCAAATACGAACCGCCAGGGGTACCTGCGTAATAGCGCAGTGCCGCCTCTATCCCTATAAATACACGATTCACTGCGGTCATTGTCTCCTTCTTCCACCCTCGCACGAACCCTAGCGCCACCGCTAGCACTCGACGACGCCGGCGACGAAGCGCTTCACTGCCGCAACCTCTCCGACGCCGTTTTCACGCCGACAGCGGACATCGCTCTCTCCGCCGTTGCCGTAGGTGTCTTCCGTCGCCAAGTTAGGGCACGGAGCATCGAACTGCTCGACCTCAACTCTCACTTCGTCTAGCAGTTCCAAGTGGGGTAAATAAAACCTCTTTTTACAGTCTCTTTTGATCCCACAATTTAGTCACTTTCTGCCATAAGAAGTTTCTCTTCACATCAGTTAGTTATCTCGCTACATCTCATGACATGCCTAGTATATTCACTTGTGCTTCATAAGGTAGTTAGATTCCTCACTTGTACTGATCTGTGGGTTCGTACAAATCTGGAACCAACTTCCTATCTGTGAGTGAATGTCTTCGCACAATGACGTCTATGTCTTCTAAACCGATTTATCTTCAAAATCTTCTGAGAATGCATATGACCTCTTCCCCTTCCCTCGCACCTTAATGATGTCACAGGTACATGTCCGTGGGAGAATCCTTTGGTTCTCATAGTCTGCATTCATTTGCAGAGTACTTGCAGCATCACATCAACTCTCCTGAAGCCAGTTCTTGCAAAAGGAAGCCTTTGAAGCCTTTGAGAATTTTGAAGCCTTCCAAGTTATTCATGGCTTCAGAAACTGCAGCAAGGAAGGGAGGCAGACAGCGACGTGGTGAAACATCCAAAGATCTACCTGATGAATTGGCAGAAATGTACAAAACTGATCCTGAAGAAAGCTATGGCCAGCGCAAGACACGAATCCAATGGATTCGAAGATATTGGGCAGAGCAATGGTTCCACTACCGCTTCGTCACTCAGGAATATGCGGACAAGTGCGCCATCAAGAGACCGTGGGGAGACGTACTATACAAAAATCTCATACCCAGGTCCAGAGCCGAAGCCATTGCTCAAGGCTTCTATCCATGCATGGTGAGAGGACCACAGCCAGCTGAGGCACATCCGTCATCACTTCTCTGGTGCCGCGATGATAATCTCTTCAAGCGCAACTTTCAGTTTGCACAACAGTCAGCGAAGATAAACAAGAAGAAATTTGGGCTTGACTTCAACCCTGGTCCCTCCTCACCAAGGGCAGATGGCACACGCAATGTCGATCCCAATATCATCGGGCCGTATGCCAATCTTGCAGGCCTCATCACTCGCATCCTAGTCCAAGGGACTGCTGTGAATGACCCTCCAGCAGATACTGAGTCAGATGACGCCCCTGCTGCGCCGAAGCCGAAGCAGAAGAAGCCAAAAGCTTCAAAGCCAGCAGCTTCTCCCAAGATCACAAGAGCGAAGCCTTTAGCAACTGCACCTCCTGAAGCCAGTGTGCAGTCAGAAGGCTTATCACGAGTGTCCAAGCCCCAAGAAGCCAAGAAGCCTCAGCCACACACAGGCAAAGAGCTCACAGCTGCTGACATTCTGCGCTGCGAAGCCATTGATCTCTCAAGCGATGAAGATCTTGGAGATGATGCTCTTGAGAAGCTCATCAAGAGCAAGGAGGAGGCTGAAATCTTCAACAATCTGCCTCTGTTTGATGTCGCCATCATCCACAACTTCATCGATGAATGGTTTGACACACCAGACATAAGCTTCAATGATCTGCAGCTACCTATAGGCCTCAGCATTGCCTTTCAAGGTGCAATTGCTTCAGAACTTGCAATAGCCCAGCGAATTGTAGAACTGAAGCAGAAAATTGATCATGAAAAGGCTCAGTTCAAGAAGCACGTGGCCAAGCTCAGTGTGCAAGAAGTGAAAAACTTCAAGATCATGTTGCACGAGCTGAAAGAGAACTTCCTGAAGACGCGTGCCGAAGCTCAAGGCTCGCGAGAACGCATGAAGACTTTAGCTGATCGCTGCGTGCAAGCCTACAATGAGGCAGAAAAGCGCAAGGCACTTGGGCGTCCCGGCATTGACCCCAGGATGGCCGTGAAGAAGAAAAAGAAGGCGGCTGTGCCCGAACCTGAAGCGCCAAGGTCAGAAACTGCTCCGATTGTCTTCCCCGCTGCAACAACTGGCTCGAAGCCAAAGAATAGATCAACCGCTTCACAGCACAAGAAGACACGGACTGCAGAGGCTGAAGCTAAGAAGAGAAAACACTCTGAAGCCTCTCCCTCTGAACCCATCATCAAGAAGCGCAAGACCAAGAAATCTCGGGCTACTCCCACAGAGCCCCTGATAGTTGAACCCCTCTGCGTCCGCTATCCTTACACAGATCGTCAGTTGACTGTGCATGAACCCAACACTGAAGACATTCCAGCAGACGAACCCTACGCTGCTGAAGACATTGGTCTCCAAGACAATGTGCAAGGTGATGCAGCCCTTCCTCAGCTTGAAACAAGCGAACTGATCAGTATTGGTCGTCCCTTGACGCCAATCACACAAGAAGCATCATGGGCAGATCGACCACAGGAGGAAGATGAGCCACAGCCCACTGCAACTCCACAAGCGTCGCCCAAATTCCGTAGGCTTCGCAAAGGGCCAAGGGCTCAGGCTGCTGACGACATTCCGGCTGCATCAGCCGAAGAGCATGCAGAGACACCACAAGCTCCAACTCCCCCACACCAACAAGAAGCAGTTCTCCAGGAGAACGTGCCTCAGTCTCCAAATGTTGTGGCTGCCACAAACAACGCCGAAGCAAATTTGGAGCCCAACCCAACAATGGCTTCAAAAGACAATGAAGCTACTGCTCCTGAACATTCTGTGCCTGAGTCTGCTGCAGGACCACAATTCAACTATCATATTGCATACAGACCCCAGGTCCAGAAGCCGATCCCACGACTGCCAAGGTTCCCAAGTCCTGCATCAGCTCCTGGTTCCTTCAACATCAACGGCTTCAGGGCAGATAACACGTTTTTCGACCGCTCCAAGAACCCTTATTCAAGGGAACGGATTGTATCAGATAGGTTCTGGAGCCATCAACAGCGCAGCTATTATTCATGCATCCTATACAACCAAGGTCGCATCTTTCCTCACAAGCGCCTTGAGGTTGAAGCTGTTGCTGGTCTGCCTGGTCTGGAAGAAGCACTGGATTGCTTCAAGCAAGTTGGTTTGCTGCCGTTTATAACTAATGAAGAGCACTGGAACGAAGAGCTTCTGCTCCAGTTCTATGCCACTTTGCATATCAAAGGCTATAACAGAGATCCGAAGACATGGATTCTGGAGTGGATGACAGGCAATATCCATCATGAAGCCAATGCTTTCGACCTAATTGAGCTTACCGGCCTTCCCACTCCTGGCGAATTCTTTGAAGAAGGGTGCCAACTCCATGCTGAAGCAATTGAGAGCATATTTCAGCGTCCTGAGCCAGATATGAGTCAGATGCTCTCAATGATGAAGCCACTGCCTCCTAATGCACCCTATCCAACTAGGTTCTTCGTTGAAGACTTAGAGTACTTGCCCAGAACAATATATCAAATCATAAGGCGGACTCTATGGCCTGTTAAGGGACACTCTCGATATGCGACAATTGATGGTGCAATGAAGACTCTCATCTTCTGCATCCTACATGGCAAATGCTTCAATGCACAGGATCTCTTCATCCGTCACTTTGCAGCGTCTGCCTCAGAACTGTTTGGATTGAAGTTCTATGCTCCTTGGGTTATGAGGCTGATCAAGCTTCACTCTGCAATCTCCTATCAACCCTCAGCCCGCAACCATAAGATATTTCTGCCAGATGTGGACACATCTGCTGAAGCAATATATCCAGAGCCTGGCAAGCAACCATTAAGTCTTCAAAATGCAGAACACCAGAGCTTCACTCAAAATATTGAAGGTGTTGAAGCTCTCTCCCGAGTGTATCCAATGGCTGGCACCACACGTGCCTCTGCATCAACTGAAGCCACTGACAGCACAGCTGCCAAGAGACCCAAGAAGCGCGCTCGAGCACTCAATGACAGAGAGCTTCTTGTGGCTCTTCACCAAAAGCAAGATAGGCATCACGACTGGCTCAAACAGCAGATGAGAAGCATCATGCAAGACGTCAATCGCATCAGAAATCTGGCAACCAAGAATGCGTTTGTCGCACACGAGACCTGTCGCCGCACTTGGAAAGGCCTCACCATGATGAGCAATGAAGCTGAACTGCAAGAGGATGGCTTCAGAGAGAGATTCCAATTTGACTCCACGCCTCCAAGAAGAGCTGTGATGCGAAGCACACCATCACTTGAAGAGTCAGAATTCTCTTCTTCTATTGCCACCGTGTCTGCCCGGATCATTGAAGAAGACGACGATGCAACATCATCTCCACCTGCTTCAACACACGTCGAATCTGCACCAAGCTCATCTGCACCGCCACCAAACAACTCCACCGACCCTGCTGCACCTGGAAACGCGTAGAAAACTCTATGTCTTCAAACCTTTTTGGTCATCACTGACAAAAGGGGGAGAAGCATGATGTTTATAGTCTTCAAGCGGGTCACGTTGGGCGGGTGCCTCTATATTTTGCTACCTTTTGCTTCGTGCTTACAACTCCCGTTTTTGCTACACTTGCTTCTTTGAGTTGTAACACTTAGCCTTGATGGCCGTCTGCTACCTGCTTGTCACTCCGTTATGCGAAGATAAATTCCGCATGTGCGACGATAAATTCCGCACTCATCTCTTACTGCAGACGTCCATCTTCCATTTTGCATGTCATTATCTTCATATACTTTCACATGCATAGTGGATTGTCATCATAAGTTGAAGTGGATCTCCACAAGTACCACCTGCCATGTGCATTTGCATTCAAAAGGCAAATTACTTATATGCACATCTTCAGGGGGAGCCCTTGCAACTTATGAAGACAAGTTCCTTTACTATTTCACAAATAATGTTCCCCGTTGAAAACTTCAACTAGTTTGTCATCAATCACCAAAAAGGGGGAGATTGTAAGTGCATCTAGTGCCACCCCTAGTTGGTTTTGGAGTATTGACGACAAACCTAGTTGAGGGACTAACGTGTTTGTGAGAATTGCAGGCAAACACAGGTAGAAGTCTCTCATTGATTCGGTTTTATTACCAGAGATGACCCCTAAAAATGTACCAAGACATTGAAGACAATGGTGGTTTATGAAGATATTCATATTGAAGACAATGACATGAGAAGACTCCCTATGAAGCTTATTGAACTCGAAGACTTAGATCCTTCGTAGTTTTATTTCATTTATGTAGTGTCATAGGAATCACCGTACTGTTAAGTGGGGTCCAAAAGAACCAGTCAGAATGACTGTAGTGATGCCTAATTCAAATCCTATGTCTTCGAGCGAAGACTTTGAGGGAAAATCTTGTCCAGAGTCAGACAAGTCAGCTTTACTTGCAGCCCAAGTAAAGTTGCCGTGTGAGTTCAAAATTCGACCGTTGCTACACGTGACAGTTCCTTAGTGACCCAGGGTCATTTCGGACAGATCAGGTCAGGCTGCCAAGTGGCTATAAATAGTCCACCCCCACAAGCATAAACGGGGGCTGCTCAGATTTTAGCGCACGGCTTTTGTCATTTGAGAGCAACCCACCTCGAAGCCTTTGAAAGAAAAATTCCTAGTGAGGAGAAAAGCCCTAACCACCCAGAGCCAGAGTAAATTGGGCATCACTTAAGTCTTCGTGTCTGTGTGATTTGAAGACTTATTACACTTGAGGACTGTGCATCCTCCAGACGGTTAGGCGTCGCGTTCTGAGCATCCAAGAGAAATTGTGGATTGCCAGTGAACGAAGTCTGTGAAGGTTTGGGAGTCTACCTTGAAGACTTACTGAGTGATTGGGCGAGGTCTGTGTGACCTTAGCTCAAGGAGAAAACGGTGAGGACTGGGTGTCTTGGACTAAGTGTCCTTGACTGGGTGTCCGGGACTGTGTGTCTTTGGTTTAAATACCTAGCCGGCTCCAACCAGACGTACAGTTGTCACAGCAACTGGAACTGGTTCAACAAATCATTGTCTTCAACGTGTCACTGGTTTCATCTTCACTTCCTTTCACTTACAGTTATTCATTGTGAAGCCATTGCATGCTTGCTTTATCTTTTGTCTTCACAACATGAATGTATGATCTGTTCGGCTTCATAACTTCTTCCTACCTGATCCTTATTACACTGAAGCTGTTTGTCATTGCGCTTTCACTCTATTGAATACATGACCATGGCTGGCCTCGTGTAATCCAACTTCCGCTGCATAGTAATAGGTATAATCTTCACTGTTTGTCTTCATAACTCTCACGTATTGAAGACGTTCATAAAAATCGCCTATTCACCCCCCCTCTAGTCGATATAACGCACTTTCAATAACCATCCGAATAATCCGTCTAAGACTTAATGAACCGGCCTTAGCTGGACATCTACTTAGGAGAGAACAATTTTAACCTTTTGGGTTCTCAATGCCTTGTAATAGGTTAGCTTGAAAACTGCATGCTTTGCCTATGCCGTCGTGCATAGGATGTTGCGTATGTCTGTTTAATCCATCATGCCAATATATACATTATATCCTTTATCACAACTGCAATGTTTAAACCTGTTCCCGTATGTAAAAGATGAAAAATCGTCCTGGCGGTTTATCGCTGAACGGGTCAAAAACACCCAATACATAACTATGAAATTATCATAGTGGAATAATTAGGATCAGATGTAAAGATAAACAAGGCTGAAAAAGCCTTTGATTAACGAAAAAACACAGATAAGTCTGTTTATGAACGACAATGTCATACCTGTGTTTTTTGATTCTGAACTACCGGCTTGTATGACCCGGACAGTAAGGGTGATAACCTAATCATTTTATAAGTCAATACTCCATATGCCTGATGACTGTTATATATTGGCAACTTATTGTCAAAGGACCAAGCCGGTTTAAATTGAAACCATCCTTACAGTAAGATTCGAGACAACAAAAAACCAATAAAACAAAAGAGTATCTTTCAAATAATGTAAATAAAGCATTAAAAAATTTGGAGGCTTCTGATTCGAATACGATCAGTAAACCGAACCAAAGGGGTTAAGCTAGGATTCAGATACGATCATGTAGCCACCAGTGGCTTTGGCGTTGCACCGATCAAGAGGGTACCGACAGCCATGTTCTCTTTGGTTCGAATACGACCTGTGTTTGAACAGGAAGCCCCCAAATGACCTTCAGAGTTTTTTAACAATGTTGATTCGAATATGATCAACGTCGGACTCAGAAGGGGTTGAGCTATGATTCGAATACGATCAGGAAGCCCCCTAGTGAGTTTGGCAGTGTGCCGATCAAAAGGGTTACGATAGCTATGTTCTCTTTGGTTCGAATACGACCTATGTTTGAACAGGAAGCCCCCTGGTGACCATGAAGTTTAACGGTTAGATTTGAATACGATCATGAGCCGGACCAAAAGGGTTAAGCTAGATTCGAATACCATTAGCCCCCAACTGGTCGTTTAAAAATAATAAAAACATATGATCATTGAAGATGAAAAGGATAGAGGTCCTGCTTTATTACTTATCATAATATATACAATGTCAAAGTATGTACATTATGAGAGCCGGTGGCTCAAGTGTAGTAAGGCCGAAGATGAGCAATATTCCATGGCCGGCGGGTCTCCTCCTCCGACTTACGTGAGTCTTTGTGCTCTCGAACATCGATAAGGTAGTATGACCTGTTGTTTAAGTTCTTGCTGACCACAAAGGGTCCTTCCCAAGGTGGGGATAGCTTGTGTGCATCAGAGTGATCCTGGATGAGCAGGAGCACCAGGTCACCTTCTTGAAAGGTTCTGGACTTAACCCGATGGCTGTGATAACGGCGCAGGTCCTGCTGGTAAATTGCTGATCGGGCTGCTACCAAGTCTCACTCCTCATCTAGTAAGTCAACCGCATCCTGTCGGGCTTGCTCGTTATCAGCTTCAACGTAAGCCACCACGCGGGGCAAGTCATGATAGATGTCACTGGGCAGAACTGCCTCTGCTCCATAAACCATGAAGAAAGGCGTATAACTCGTAGACCTGTTAGGGGTAGTATTGATACTCCATATCACAGAGGGTAATTCTTCCACCCAAAAACCCGGCGTCCGTTGTAAAGGAACCATAAGCCGGGGTTTTAGACCTTTCAGGATTTCTTGATTGGCCCGTTCAACTTGACCATTGGATTGGGGGTGAGCTACTGATGAAACATCAAGCCGGATATGCTCCCGTTGACAGAACTCTTCCATGTATCCTTGGGACAAGTTAGTGCCATTGTCAGTGATAATGCTATGTGGAAAGCCAAAATGAAAGATCACCTTCTTCATGAATTGAACTGTTGTGGCCGCATCACACTTACTGACTGGCTCTCCCTCAACCCATTTTGTGAACTTGTCCACTGCCACCAAAAGGTGTGTTTTCTTATCTTTAGAACTTTTGAAAGGTCCAACCATGTGAAGCCCCCAGACTGCAAACAGCCAAGTGATTGGAATCATCCACAATTCTTGAGCCGGCACGTGCGCTCGTCGTGCAAATTTTTGACACCCATCGCACCTACAGACCATATCCTCCGCATCAGCGTGAGCCGCTAGCCAGTAAAAACCTTGACGAAAAGCTTTGGCCATAAGAAACTTTGAACCGGCATGATGGACACAATCTCCTTCATGGATCTCACGAAGAATTTCTTGACCTTCTTCAGGAGGGACACAACGTTGAAACACTCCGGTGACACTGCGATGATACAACTCACCATTGGAAATTGTCATTGACTTAGACCACCGGGTTATCTGTCGAGCCAAGGTCTCATCCTCCGGCAACTCACCCCGGGTCATGTAAGGCAAATACGGCACTGTACAATCTGGAATGACATGAAGAGTCGCCACCAATTGTGCTTCTGGGTTTGGAATAGCTAAGTCCTCTTCTGTAGGCAACTTGACAGAAGGGTCATGCAGAACATCTAAAAAGGTGTTAGGCGGCACCGGCTTACGCTGAGATCCTAACCAGCTTAAAGCATCGACCGCTTCATTCTTTCTGCGGTCAATGTGCTCCACCTGATAACCCTTGAAGTGTCCAGCAACAGTGTCAACCTCCCGGCGATAAGCCGCCATGAGAGGGTCCTTTGAATCCCACTTGCCTGATACTTGCTGAGCCACCAGATCTGAGTCGTCGAGGCACCGTACATGGCTTAAACTCATCTCTCTAGCCATTCGAAGCCCATGGAGTAAGGCCTCATACTCAGCTGCATTGTTAGTACAAGGAAACATCAATCGCAACACATAACAAAAATTTTCACCTCGAGGAGAAGTTAAAACAACTCCAGCCCCCGAGCCTTCCAATTGTCTGGACCCATCAAAATGAATCATCCAATATGTGTTGCCTGGCTTCTCTTCAGGTATCTGCAGCTCCGTCCAATCGTTAATGAAGTCCACAAGTGCTTGAGATTTGATGGCAGTAAGTGGCACATACTTTAAACCATGAGACCCTAGTTCAATGGCCCACTTGGTGACTCGCCCGGTGGCTTCTCTATTTTGAATAATATCTCCTAAAGGAGCAGAGCTAACCACAGTGATAGGATGACCTTGAAAGTAATGCTTAAGCTTCCTGCTTGCCATGAACACCCCATAAACAAGCTTCTGCCAATGTGGATATCGCTATTTGGACTCAATGAGCACTTCACTAACGTAATAAACCGGCCGTTGAACCGAATGTTCCTTGCCAGCCTCCTTGCGCTCGACAACAATGGCCACACTAACAACATGTGCATTAGCAGCCACATATAACAACAGTGGCTCCTTCTCAACCGGAGCAGCAAGAACCGGCGGTTCGGTGAGATGTCTTTTTAGATCTTCAAAGGGATAATTAGCAGCATCACTCCAGACAAAATCATCCGTCTTCTTCATCATTTGATACAACAGCATAGCCTTCTCACCCAACCGGCTTATGAACCGGCTCAAAGCTGCAACACGACCCGCCAGCCGCTGAACGTCATTGATGCACGCCGGTTTAGCCAAAGATGTAATCGCCTTAATTTTTTCCGGATTAGCCTCAATGCCTCTGTTAGACACCAAAAAGCCCAAAAGCTTGCCATCGAGGACTCCAAAAACGCACTTGGCCGGGTTAAGCATCATCTTGTAGACCCAGAGGTTATCTGTAACACCCACGATGCGGCTATATCTCCCACGTGTCGGAGCACGACTTAGAGGCATAACCGCATAGTAGGCATGTCGCAAGAGGGGTAATCTTTACACATCCCATGTACTGAATAAGAAAGGGATAAAGAGTTGGCTTACAATCGCCACTTCACACAATACATGAATATAGCATTACATCATCCAAAATACAATCAAGGTCCGACTACGGAACCAAATAAAGAAAGACAACCCCTAATGCAAAGATCCCCGATCGCCTCAACTGGGCTCCACTACTGATCAACTAGAAATGAAACAACACAACGAACACGATCTTCATCGAGCTCCCACCTGAGATGGGTTGCGTCACCTGCACTAGTATCAACGACACCTGCAACTGGTTTTGGAAGTATCTGTGAGTCACGGGGACTCAGCAATCTCACACCTGTGAGATCAAGACTATTTAAGCTTATGGGTAGGAAAAGGTAGTGAGGTGGAGCTGCGGCAAGCACTAGCATATATGGTGGCTAACTTACGCAAATGAGAGCGAGAAGAGGATCAAAGCACGGTCGTGAACTAGAAATGATCAAGAAGTGATCCTGAAACTACTTACGTTCAAGCATAACACGAGACCGTGTTCTCTTCTCGGACTCCGCCGGAAAGAGACCATCACGGCTACACACGCGGTTGATGCATTTTAATTAAGTTAAGTGTCAAGTTTTCTACAACCGTACATTAACAAATTCCCATCTGCCCATAACCACGGGCACGGCTTTCGAAAGTTCAAAACCCTGTAGGGGTGTCCCAACTTAGCACATCACAAGCTCTCACGGTCAACGAAGGATATTCCTTCTCCCAGGACGACCCGATCAGGCTCGGAATTCCGGTTACAAGACATTTTGACAATGGTAAAATAAGACCAGCAAAGCCGCCCGATGCACCGACATCCTGATAGGAGCTGCACATATCTCGTTCTCAGGGCAACACCGGATGAGAAATCCGTACAACTAAAACCAGCCCTCAAGTTTCCTCGAGGTGGCGCTGCAAGGGGCTCTAGTTCGGACCAACACTTAGACAAGCACTGGCCCGGGGGGGTTAAAATAAAGATGACCCTTGAGTCTGCAGAACCCAAGGGAAGGTGATAGGTTGTTAGTGCAAATGGTAAAACCAAGGTTGGGCCTTCCTGGAGGAGTTTTATTCAAGGTGAACTGTCAAGGGGTTCCCATTATAACCCAACCGTGTAAGGAACGCAAAATCAAGGAACATAACACCGGTATGACGGAAACTAGGGCGGCAAGAGTAGAACAAAACACCAGGCGTAAGGCCGAGCCTTCCACCCTTTACCAAGTATATAGGTGCATTAAAGTAAACAATATATGTAATAATGATATCCCGAAAATATCCATGTTCCAAAATGGAACAAACTTCATTTTCACCTGCAACTAACAACGCTATAAGAGGGGCTGAGCAAACCGGTAACATAGCCAAACAACGGTTTGCTAGGAAAGGTGGATTAGAGGCTTGACATGGCAATATGGGAGGCATGATATAGCAAGTGGTAGGTATCGCGGCATAGCACTAGAGCGAGCAACTAGCAAGCAAAGATGGAAGTGATTTCGATGGTATGGTCATCTTGCCTGAGATCCCGCAAGAAAGAAGAACGAGTCCATGAAGAAGACAAACAGATGTAGTCGAACGGATCCTCACAACTCCGGAACGGAACCGAAGCTAACGAGGGAAACAACCCGGAAAGAAGCAAACAACATAGTAAACAACCATCATATACCATGGCATGATGCACAACCAAGTATGATGCATGTCTGGTTAAAAGAGGCATGGCATGGCAAAGTGCACAAGCAATACTACAAATTAAGTGGAGCTCAATATGCAATGAGTTGTGTATTGACGAAACACCACGTCAAGTTATGTAGTTCGATCTCGTTTATGTACCCAACAATATTAAATGTTGATTAACATAGAAAGAGGTGAAACATAAAGTAAACTACACATTTTAGGCAATTTTAAGTGAGGCCGAAAGCAACAAATAACCATTCCGGTAAATCCCCACATGCATTTAGCAATTAATGCAAACAACAATTTTAAACATTCTTGATGTTGTTAACATGATGCGGATGACATGTGCAAGTTTTATGCAATATTTATGAAAATGTTGATAAGAGCATGATATGGAGCATTTGTCGTCATGGCGGGAGGAAAAGGGGGCCACGGCAACGAATCCGAAATGATGCCACGACAACATAACGGTTCCGGTAGCTCATGAAGATACCGGTGCAAAGGAAGTGTGGCAGGAGCGTGCAAAAGATGATGGGGTGATCCCGACTACCGGGTTCCCATGGGTCAGTGGCATGGAAAACGAGTGACAATTCGGACACGGTGCAGACAAAGGGTGCACCTCATATGACACAAGCATTCATTCTCGGACATTCGTTCTCGGCGGTTATACCTTCAAAGTGTGCAAACGGGACGGTTCGAGTTGGTCGAGGGAAGTAGAGGAAGTAGTTGTTTCGCGACAGTAGTAGAAGTAGTGGTACACATCTCAATGAGGAAGTAGTCATTTTTGATCGCGAAGCGGTGGTGCTACATGGTCATCGAGGAACTTGACGAATCCACATTCAACGGTAGACATTCACGACGCTTCTAAACCATGGTTCTTCAGGCAACGGTAGTTGTACACGTCCGTAGGCGTTCGGGTCTTCCGTAGAGGTACTTGACGCATATGTTACACAGGTCTTGGACAACGGTAGTGGTGTACGGGTATTTTGGCCCTGGTAGTCGTACACACATCCGAAGAGGAACTCGGCGTTCCGATGCAGTGTAGGGGTACATGCCGATGGTTGTCGTGGTACTTGGCGTTTCGTTCAGCACTCGTTCGAGCATCCGTGTGGTCTTGTCGGTGGTGTACTTGGCGATCTCCGAGGCGGCCTTGACGCATCTGTTCATAGAGGTACTTGGCGGTTTCGTTTCGTCGGTCTTGCCGGTCTTAGTAACGTAGTTGTACAATAGCGTCATCGAACTTGTCGAACCCAAACTCTCGGAGGACCGTCGTGGTACTTGGCGCTTGCGATGCGGTGTTTGGCGAAAAACAGGGGGGTGCATTGACGAAATCTACAACGATCAAACTTGGCGCTGCTCCCTGTTCGTTAGTTGTCCGACTTGGCGTCAACGGCAGCAGCATGCGGAGGTGCACCAGGACAGCGGGGACCACCGGCAGGGGACGGCGGCTACCGGGGCTGTCGCAGGTACTCGGGCAGGAGATGGAGAAGACGCAGCGCTGCGATCTCTGGCGAGAAGGCGAATCAGAGGAGGGCAGCAGCGGTGCGCTTGAGGCCGAACGGAGGGAGGAAGAGGTGCAGGCGCGAGGTGGCCCTCGGCTGCCATGGACGGAGGTGAGGTCGGGGCAGAGGAACGCGGTGCAACTCGACTGCGGCAATGTGGCAGCGGGATCCGGGCAGCAAAGGAGAGACCGAGCCAGCGGCTGGGTGCTTCCTGGCGGCACCATGGCGGGGAGGCGATGGTGCTGCAACAGGGCGCGGAGGACGACGGCTGCAGGCGCAGGTGCTCGAGGAGCTTCTCTCCTCGAGCGCTCGGGCGACGGGGACGAGGTGTAGGGAGAGGCGCGGACGCGGCCTGGCACAGTAGAGGGTGGCGCGCCATGGGGTCGGATGCGGTGGTGCGAGAGCCAGGCAGGGGGTCGAGCGGGTCTGCGGGGGAGAGAACGAGAGGAGGAAAGGGAATCGAGCGAAGGCCCCTGGCGGCGTGAGGAGGAACGACGGAGAGGAGGGGATCGAACGTGGGTTCAGGCTGTGGGGTTTCGGGAGAGGGTTAGGGTTAGGAGGTGGCTGGGCCAATGGGCCTGGGAAGCCGGTCGGCCTGGCTGGGCTGCCGACCTCGGCTGGGCCTGGTGCGCTCTCTCTCTCTTACACTCCTTAGAAGAAGGAAGGAGACAAGAAAGAAAAAAAATAGAGAGAAGAAAAAGAAGAAGAGAGATTAGTGGAAGAATTTGAGCAAGAGGTTAAATTTCTTGGACTCACGCAAAAAAATGTGTTTATCCAAGAAATTAGGAATGGCCATGCTGGAAAGATTAAATTCAAATTCCTTTGAATTTAATTCAAAAGGTTTGAACTTGGACAGGTTTTCCTAAGTGCCCAAAAAATGTTGAGAATTTTGGTGAAGCTCCGGAAAATGACGAAAGGACATATGACAAAGTTAGAGGCCAAGAGTTGTGATAACACAGGCATTGCGATAGACTCTATTTTCGTCAAGGAAGTACCCCGGCATTGCGATAAGGAAGTACCCCGGCGAGGATGCCGGCGTGGAAACCGACTCCTCAGATGAAGATACTGCCGCCCCGGCGAAGAAAGGCCGACGCCGCAACAGGAAGCGCAAAGGTAAAGCTGTGCTTGCCGTCGAGGGATCTGGCGACTTCGGCTCCGCCAAGAAAACCAAGGCAGATGACATCAGCAAGGAAATTGCCAGATGTGTCACCTGCCGGGCCTTGGCGGCTGCCGAGAAGCCAGGAAACTCCGACAAGCAATACTGCAAGATCCATCGCACCAGAGGCCATGATCTCCAGAACTGCCGACAGGTTGAGCTCCTTGCTGAGAAGCAGAGGGCTGAATATGAGAGGCGGGACAAGGAGAAAGGCCAGGACGGTGCTGAGGGGTCCGGCAAGAAGAGTGACGGCCAGGCGGGCCATCACGGCAAGGATAAATAGCGGGAGAGGCCCGCCCGGGGCCATGACAAAAAACCAGAAGACGATGATCACGAAGAGGACGATGAGTCTGGTGACCAAGGATTTCAGAAATCTACAGAGGCCATGTGCGTCGATGGCGGCGCCTCACTGCATACCTCTCACCGTCAGCTTAAACAGTGGGCGCGTGAGATTACAGCGGCAGAACCGTCGTTTGATGCCCAAAGGCCGCTGAAGTGGTCCAGCACACCTATCATTTTTGACACTAAGGATCACCCTGATCGCACTACTGCAGTCGGGTGCTTGCCATTGTTGGTTTCACCAACAATACGCAACCTCAAGGTGACAAAGATGCTAGTCGATGGCAGGGCCGGTCTGAACTTAATCTCGCCTGCCGTGATCGAGAAACTGCAGATTCTTGTTGAAGACCTCGAAGAGACGGGCACGTTTCAGGGGGTCAACCTGGGAAGAAGTCAACCTAAGGGAAAGGTCACGTTGCCCGTGACCTTTGGAAGTGATCTGAACTACAGGACAGAAAGGATCGTGTTCGATGTTGCCAAGATCCCCTTGCCCTACAACGGGGTCCTTGGCCGCCCAGCGCTGGCCAAGTTCATGGCGGCGTCACATTACGCCTACAACACCCTGAAGATGCCAGGACCTGTGACGATCATCACCATCCCCTTCGACAAGAAGGATGCGCTAATTTGCACTGACCAACTCTACCAACAAGCAGTTGCAGCAGCCGCCACTGCTAAGGCGCTTGCTCCTGCCGCTGGAGCCCCGGGAAGGAAAAAGAAGAAGACCGGTGAGACCTCAGGCACCCACTCCGGCAAGCGCACCTCTTCGGAGTGTAGCGCTCCCGTCGAGGACGTGCCAGAGAGCTCCGCCAACAGAAACAAGAAGTCCAGGGCCACACCGCCGGGAACCAAGAAGGTTTCTGTCAAGGAGGACGGCACGGGAGGAGCTTTTACCATAAGCTCCACCCTTGACGACAAATAGGAAGACGCGCTCGTCACCTTCCTGCGGGCGAATGTCGATGTGTTTGCATGGCAAGCATCCGACATCCCCAGCGTTCCCAGGAAGGTGATTGAGCACCACCTTGCTGTCTGTCCTCATGCGCGGCCCGTCAAGCAGAAGGTCAGAAAGCAAGCTTTGGAACGACAAGAGTTCATCACAGAGGAGATCCGGAAACTAGAAGCAGCAGGTTTGGTAAGAGGAGTGCTCCATCCAACGTGGTTGGCCAATCTGGTAGTAGTGCGCAAGGCAAATGGGAAGTGGAGGCTGTGTATTGATTACACAGATATTAATAAGGCTTGTCCTAAAGACCCCTTCCTGTTGCCGCGCATCGACCAGATTGTTGACTCCACAGCTGGGTGTGATCTGTTGTCATTCCTCGATGCCTACTCCGGCTACCACCAGATCTTCATGACAAGGGAAGATGAAGAGAAAACGGCATTCATCACCCCATGTGGTACGTATTACTTTATACGGATGCCTTTCGGGTTGAAGAGTGCTGGTTCAACGTTTGCAAGGGCGGTCCAGATTGGTTTTGAACCCCAGCTCCATAGAAATATCGAAGCTTATATGGATGATATAGTGGTCAAAACCAAGAACAGGGCAACCCTCATATCAGATTTACAAGAAACATTTGTAAACCTACGCAAGATCAATCTCAAGCTGAACCCTGAGAAGTGCGTCTTTGGCGTCCCGTTTGGCAAGCTTCTCGGGTTCTTTGTGTCACAGCGTGGGATAGAGGCCAATCCGGACAAGATCAAAGCTATAGAGCGGATTGAAGCGCCCAAGCGAGTCAAGGATGTGCGTCGGCTTACTGGTTGTGTTGCCGCCATGAGCAGGTTCATTTCCAAGTCCGCCGAGCGCGCCCTTCCATTTTTCAAGATTTTGAAAAAGGCGGGCCCAATGGAGTGGATGCTAGAAGCCAAAG
This sequence comes from Triticum urartu, assembly GCF_003073215.2. Classification (NCBI taxonomy): domain Eukaryota; kingdom Viridiplantae; phylum Streptophyta; class Magnoliopsida; order Poales; family Poaceae; genus Triticum; species Triticum urartu. Next base: position 357,941,012 of record NC_053022.1, read on the forward strand.
CAGCATTGCAAGATTTGAAGAGGTACCTCTCCTTCGCACCAATACTAGTTGCGCCTAGGCCATAGGAACCATTGCTGCTGTACCTTGCGGCAACGAACCAGGTGGTCAGCGCCGCACTAGTGGCACAGAGAGAAATTGATGATGAGGTAATAGCAGCGACGGAGCCCGATGCCATCGATGCCGAGACGACGCAGCCGGTTGGAGTGCCGCCAAGGAAGAAGATGATCCAGCACCCGGTCTACTTTGTTAGCTCCCTTCTGCAGGGGGCTAGATGAAGGTAATCCGGTGTGCAGAAACTGCTCTTCGGCCTTCTTATGGCCTCGAGGAAGCTGCGTCACTACTTCCAGGCACACGAAATCACTGTCGTCACTCGCCTCCCTCTGCAACGGATATTGCACAATCTAGACGCAACGGGAAGGATCGTAGAGTGGGCACTGGAACTGTCCAGCTTTGGCCTCAAGTTTGAGAGTACCTCGACAATTCAAAGCTGAGTCCTGGCGGAGTTCGTTGCAGAATTGACTGCGACGCCTGATGAAGAAACCCAAGAGACTGCTCTCCCCGGCAAGGAGGCAAGTTGCGACTGGATCATGTACTTTGATGGAGCTTTCTTCTTACAGGGCACCGGGGCTGGCGTACTGCTTGTCGCGCCCACCGGAGAGCACCTCAACTACGTGATCCAGATGCACTTCCCGAGGGAGGTGTCAACAAACAATACGGCTGAGTACGAAGGGCTGCTTGCCGGTCTTAGGATCGCGGCGGACCTCAGAATCAAGAAACTCGTCGTCAGAGGCGACTCGCAACTTGTCGTCAAGCAAGTTACAAAGATTACCAGAGCCCATTGATGAAGGCCTACGTCGATCAAGTGAGAAAGCTGGAAGAGCGTTTTGATGGTATACAGGTGGAGCACGTTCCTCGAGCAGAGAACGACATCGCCGATTACCTATCAAAGCACGCTGCCCTCAAGCTACCTGTGGAACCAGGTACCTTTGTGCTTCAGCTAACTCAACCATCCGTTGATCCATCAATAGAGCAAAACAAGAGGAGGAAATCAGGGCCCGGCAAGTACTTTCCCGCCGAGCTCCCCGGATCCGCCGGCAAGGATGTTGCCGGAGATACTGAGCCCGCCACGGGATGGCTAGCTCCGGCGGAGCATCAAGCTCTTGCCGTCGAGACAGCCGCTCCTGTAGCGGAGGAAACGCCTTTAGTCCTCGCCGTCGAGCCCCAGGCTCCAGCATGGGCATAGCATACCGTCCGATTCCTCCAAACAGGGGAACTTCCTGAGGAGCAGGAAGAAGCGGAAAAAGTAGCCCGTCGCTCTACTATGTACCAGTTCGTCGATGACGTCCTGTAGAGAAAGAGGCCGAACGGCCTGAAATTGAAGTGTATCCCTCGAGAGGAAGGACTGGGGCTGTTGGCGGAGATACATGGAGGCATATGTGGATCCCACATCGGGTCAAGGGCCCTTGCCGGCAAAGCGTTTCGGCAAGGCTTCTTCTGGCCCACCGCCCTCCAGGATGCGACGACACTAGTCACCAGGTGTGAAGCGTGTCAGTTCCATTCAAAGAAGCTTCATCAGCAAGCTCAAGCCCTTCAAACCATTCCTCTCTCCTGGCCCTTCTCGGTCTGGGGGCTCAACATACTGGGCCCTTTCCCCCGCGCTGTCGGGGGCTTTGCGTACTTGTACGTCGCAATCGACAAGTTCACAAAGTGGCCAGAGGTGGAAGCAGCGAGGAAGGTCACAGCTCAGTCAACCGTCAAATTCTTCAAGGGACTAGTGTGCCGTTTTGGTGTACCCAATAGGGTCGTCACCGACAACGGTACACAGTTCACAAGCCGCACCTTCATGCAATATACCCAAGACCTCGACAGCAAAGTCTGTTTCACTTCCGTTGCTCACCCACGAAGCAATGGTCAAGCTGAGAGGGCAAACGCTAAAGTACTGCGAGGCTTAAGGACAAAGACCTTTGACAGGCTGCACAAAAGTGGAAGGCGCTGGATTGATGAATTGCCGGCGGTTCTTTGGTCAATCAGAACGACACCAAATCGAGCCACCGGCCAGACACCCTTTGCCCTGGTATACGGGGCAAAAGCAGTTCTCCCCACGGAACTCATATACGGGTCACCTCGAGTACTCGCTTATGACGAGCTTGAGCAAGAGCAATTGCGGCAAGATGACGCAACGCTCCTTGAGGAAGATCGTCTTCGGGCGGCTATGAGAGCAGCGCGCTACCAGCAAGCCTTGTGCCGCTACCATAGCCGCAAGGTTCATGCCCGAAGCTTTGAGGAAGGCGACCTTGTTCTTCGGCGCGTTCAATCGGCCAAGAATTCCAACAAGTTGACGCCAAAGTGGGAAGGCCCTTATCGGGTAATACGAGTCACCAGGCCTGGCGCAATCCGCCTGGAGACCGAAGATGCCGTTCCGGTGAGTAACTCCTGGAACATTGAGCATCTTCGCAAGTTTTACCCGTGAGGCGCAGCTTGCCGGGCCCCCCGGCAAGCCACATTTTGTACTAGCATTGTCGATGACGCATGTAACCCTCTGTACAAAGCCAGGCGCAGACCCTGAGCATAAGTAAATGAAGCGCTGATGCCCTAAGTTATAGCATGCATGCTAGGTCGAGTCTCATCCTTGGTTAGGGTTGATAGTGCTTAGCGGTGACTAACCCCTAGCCTAGAGGTCGAGTGTGCGTCTCTTTGTCTTTCTTTTGTCTTGTTTGGTTCACAGGACACACGGATATCCGTGCCGAACTACTTGGGAAGGAAAAAAAAGAGGAATAGACCAGCATCTAGCCCCCAGCAAGCCAATATTGCCTGGGGCTGCAAGAGCAAAGATTCACCCACGGCGAACCAGGGTTGCCGGGGACTACAGCTTCAGATAAGTTCTTCATCCCTTATCGTGCATTCCATTATGGACTGAGGTATGTGAAACCTTGTTTTCCCCTAAGCTACCGTGCTCCCCTAACTCTAGGCCCTAGGGCTCGCTCCTGGGGCCAAGTTTGGTCATAGTCGCGGCATCAAAAGGATGAAATAAGGAGCCTGAACCCGCCTCATCCCTGTCTCCGCCAAAGGCGTGAGAAAGGTCGAGCGAAGTGGGGAGACGGCAAGGCCTACTGCCGGGAAAGGAAATGTTTATCTTAAAGATATCAAGGATTTATTCCTTGCCGTGGGTTTCACCCACAAACAAATGACCCCGCAAGCATCCCTTTTTCATTAAAAACATTCCACTCAGGTACAGTCCATAGGGAATGAAAAACATGAATGATGGGATTACAAGTTTTAAATTCAACAAAGGCCCGAAGGCTTACAAACTAAAAAGAGATAAGGTGCCCGTAATCCCTTTCTTGTCCCTCTCCTCAGGAGGCAGGTCAAGGAGGCAAAAAGGACAAAAGGAGCGCCTAGGCGAGCTACGGGTGGCAGAAGACACCAAGAGAACATCTTGGTGGCCGTCCAAAGGCTGGATGGTGATGGCGGCGCCGGAAGCAGAGCTCGAAGACGAGGCGGCAGGACATCAGCACGTGTCGAAGGCATCGGTGCCCGCGTACTCCGACTTGACGGCCTTGCCGCCCGCCCTCTTCCTCTTCCGCGGCCTCCCAACGCCAGCTGCCCAAGGAGACGACCCCGAGAAGTTCAGGGAGCCGGCGATGCGGATGATGGGGTCGCCGGTGCCGCACGGAGCGGCACCCGACACCTAATCGGACCCGTCATCCTGCCGCCTACTACCCTCGTCGTCGCTGCCGCTGTCCTCCTCGTCACTCCCGCCCAAGGAGGAGTCTTCACTATCAGAAGAGCTCTCCACGCAGCACCTTGCACGGGTCCCAAAGCACCCGAAGACCTTGACGGAGGGAAGGCCACCCTCCATCAGCTTAAAATGGAGAGTGAGCCCCTCCGTCAAGCGGTGGATATGAGCAAACGTCTTCCATCCCCGACAAAGATACATCACGTGAGGGGCAGGGAAGTCGACGCGGACCCGCGTGCCACTGATCCCGCAGCCCCTCATGTGCAGCCACAACGACTCCGGCGGATCCAGCTCCATCTCCCGCGCAAATGGAGTCGGGAGACGAAGGCGACGGCGCGGTGACCGGCGCAGCCTGACGAAGAACTCACAAGGGTCATCCCCAACATGGCCCTCCATTGGAGGAGGAGCTGGTGGTGGAGGCGAGGCCGGCGCGCCACCCCGTCCTCCTCTTCCCCGAGCGCCCCGACCTCGCCCACGGCCTCGCCCCCTCACCCTTCCCCTTGCGGCTGGCTCTGCCACCGCAGGCGCAGGAGGAGGGACGCGTTGTCGAGCGGCGACCCTCGCCGCCACCGTTGAAGGACCGGGATTCCCTCTCTCCATGACGGATGGAAGAAAGGGGCAGAAGCTGAAGGAAGAAGAAGATGGAAGAATGTGGTACGCCGTCCCCCCTCCCGCTCTTTATAAGGGAATAGGGTTGGGGCTTGGCCGCCCCGCTCGGCCAATCAAGACACGGGAGGCGCAGGGAACCAGGGCCGACCCGCTGCCCCAACCAGCGACGGCCCGGTTTCCCGCCTCCACCGTTTGCCACCCCAAGCGCATGGGAGACACGTGGCGGACGTGCAGAACCGCGGGGACAGGTGAGGCGACCCCTCCCCACCCCGTGATTGGGGAGTGGATGCCTCGAGGACCGCGCCTCGGCCCCATTCAGTAAATGGGCCGCGCCTCCACGCCTCCCTCCGTTTATGGGGAATGCGCGAACTGCCCCCTTTACTATGATGTGACGCATGCCTGCGGGAACCAACCCCACGCATACCGCCCACGTCACATGCGCCTCCCCACGCCGCGCCACGCGCGGGAATCATGGGAAGCGCAGCGCGCGAAGAATCTTACCACAGTAAAAACCGCCCCGCCTGCCCGCGCACCGCTTTTGGGCCTAGCCCAAACAACGCGTTGCGCTTATGTGTGGACCAGGCCCGGGGGCTCTTGTCGGTGTACAAAAAGAGGGGTACACTTTTTGTACCCCTATAACTGTGCACGGGCAGTCTAAGCCGCGGGCGCCACCACACCAAGCAAGGCAAGGGAGGTGAGCCAGGGTAAGACCGAAGCTCAAGAGAACTAGAATGACGCCAAGGCCAAGACCACGAAGAGCAAAGGGGACGAAGCGGACTCCCCCGGCAAGATCCTTGCCGGGGGACAGTTCTAGCAGCCCCGCCAAGACCCTTGCCGCGGCGACTCGTCCCGCGCCTACGGAGAAAATCACCCTTGAGTCCACTGCCCCCAAAGGGCAAGGATTCGGGAGACATCCCCGTGGCGACATGCAGATCTTTGTGAATACATTCAAGATCAGATACGCACTAAGGAGACGACAACCCTTGCCGGGATCCCAGCCGAGGAAGACCACAAGGCCCCCGGCAAGCGCCTTGCCGGGGATGACAGCAGGCGCCTCAGCAAGATCCTTGCCGGGGCCCCGGCAAGGCCCTTGCCGAGGACACCTGCAGGGCCACCATTAGGCCCACGCCGACTAAACCTCCACCACCGCATGCATGCAGCTGCCGACCCAACCAGCTGGGCAGGCACCTGCGTGGCGGCATGCAGATCTTTGTGAAGACCCACCACTGCGCCACCTCAGCTGCCTGCCTACCTATATGGCATCTCAGGCATCGCTGGCCAGGGCGTGTGTCGACACAAGAAGGATCAGCGACGGATGAGACAGATCCCTCCCCCATCCCCGATAAAGCAAGGACACCTAAGCAAGACGCATTAAATGCGCCTTGTCATGTAATGCGAGGGATAACCCCGCATCACTGTACCCTTTCCACCTCCTATGTGCCACTGTGGCATCCCCTTTTTCTATAAAAGGAGGCCCGAGGCGACCAGGAGGAGGATTCAGCTTTTTGGAGCTCGTCACGCCCCATAGCTAGCTCAAGAACACAGATATACAATCCACCAAGGCAGGAGTAGGGTTTTACGCATCCTCGCGGCCCGAACCTGGATAAACGAATCGCGTGCTACCTGTTAGATCCGCTCTTCTCACGACCCCGCGCCCCGCTAACCGTAGTAGGGATTCTTGTGATCCTATAGGTGTCGTTCCGCACCGACAGTAGGGCTTTGCCTTCTTCTTTCCGTTCCACCACTATGACTGTGCTAACCACTCGGCTGGTAGCGGCAATGTAGAGGATCATGGGCTCCTTAGGAGTCGGGGCCGCCAAGACAGGCGGGGTGGTCAACATTTTCTTGAGCTGTAGAAAAGCGTCATCCGCCTTGTCGTTCCACTTGAAAAAAGCGGTCTTCTTCATGAGCTGGTACAGGGGAAGAGCCTTCTCGCCCAACCGACTGATGAAACGGCTGATAGATGCCAAGCAGCCGGTGAATTTTTGCACATCCAGTAGTCGGGCGGGCACCTCCATCCTCTCGATGGCCTTGATCTTCACAAGGTTGCACTCTATGCCGCGCTCTAAGACCAAGAAGCCAAGAAGCTGGCCGGTTGGTACTCCAAAGACACATTTCTCCGGGTTGAGCTTGATCTGAAATCGGCGCAGATTCTCAAAGGTCTCCTTGAGATCTTCTAGTAGCGTCCCACTCTTCTCAGTCTTCACCACCACATCATCCACATAGAAATGAGCATTTCTGCCAAGTTGCTTGAGGAGACATTTCTGCATGCAACACTGAAAGGTGGCGTCGGCATTTCTTAAGCCGAACGTCATGGTCATATAGTAGAAGGCTCCGAATGGCGTGATGAAGGTCGTCTTCATCCTGTTGGCCAGGTCCAGCTTGATCTGGTGATACCCGGAGTATGCGTCCAAAAAACTCAACATCTCGCATCCGGCTGTAGAGTCAATTACTTGGTCGATTCTTGGCAGAGCAAATGGGTCTTCGGGGCATGCTTTGTTGAGGCTGGTATAATCGATGCACATGCGCCACTTCTTGTTCTTCTTCAGCACTAGGACTGGGTTGGCTAGCCATTCTGGAAAGAATACTTCCATGATGAAGCCGGCCGCCAGAAGCTGGGCTATCTCTTCTCCAACAACTCTTCTTTTATCTACTGATAGGCGGTGCAAAGGCTGCCGGACTAGCTTGGCATCAGATCAGACATGTAGCTTGTGCTCGGTGAAATCCGTTGGTACAGCTGGCATGTCTTTGGGGGACCATGCGAAGATGTCCTGATTCTCACAGAGGAAATCGACGAGCTCGCCTTCATATTTACTGTCAAGGTTTGGACCTACGACAGCGTACCTCTCCGGGTGCTCCGGGTCCAAGGGTATCTTCTTTGTTTCTTTGGCCGGCTTGAATGAGCCCTCGGCTTCCGACTCCTTGGGGTCGGGTGACATTTCCAGTTGCTTGCCTGCCATTGCCACAACCCGGTCAAGGAGCCATTTTCAACAGCGATCACGAGGGACTCGGCTAGCCGGCTGCTCTCTGCTGCGTAGGTGGAGGACTTCTTGTAATCCCCGGCTATGGTCATGATTCCCTTGGAGCTCGACATCTTCATCTTCAGGTAAGCATAATGGGGGACTACCATGAACTTGGCCAGGGCAGGCCGACCAAGTAGTGCGTGATAAGGGCTCTCAAGGTCCACCACCTCAAACCAGAAGTGGACATTTATCTGAGTCTTGCCGATCGGTGAGCAGGAAAGGCCAGGAACTATGCCATGGAAAACAGTCTGACTGGGCTGAAGGTGTCTCTGCTTGATTCCCAACTTCTCCAGGGTATCTTTGTACAGAATGTTGATGCTACTGCCGCCATCTATCAGAACTCGGGAGAAACGAGCAGCTTGCCTCTCTGTGGCGAACATTGCATCCAATACCAGAGCATAAGAGCAGGGACTGGGCATCACATCCGGGTGATCAGCTCTGCTCCAGCTGACGGGCTTCTCTGACCAATGCATGAATTCCGGAGTCTCTGACGCTACTGCGTTTACTTCTTGTTGCTGCTGCCGCCTGCTGCCCCTGTCATGGGCCACGCTGGTGAACACAACATAGGCTCCATGTTCTTCAGGATAATCATCTTGTATGGCCCTGAAAGTCCAAGCCGCTGGCTGCTATGGAGGAGGAGGCGACGGGCCGACAGGCAGAGTGGGCTGGAGCCCATCACCCTTGGCAATCCTGGTGAGCAAATGGCACTTCTGAGTGGTGTGATTGGACGGCTTCGCACCGCTGTGGAACTTGCAGGGTGCATCGAGAGTCTGCTCGTACGAGAAGGCGGGCAGCCAGTTAGGCTTGCCGCCCTTCTGGCGTTTGGGAGGAGGCTGCCTTTCTGGCCGTTGATCTTTGACTGTTGCCACCTGCTGGCTCGTGGGAACCGGCTGCATGGCCTTGCGCTTGTTGCCGTTTGGTTGTTGCCGCCGACTGGCGTCACCAGCTGGGGTTCAAGGGGCTTGGGGGGGCCACCTTGGCCGACACATTGACTTGAATCTCCGCCTTCATGGAGGAGTCAGCCATGGCGTACTTGTCTGCTATGATCAGCAGTTCATCAAGGGTCGCCAGCTCATCGCAGAGGAGCTTGTGGTTGAGGAGGGTGCCTTCTCGGCACCCGGCAGTGAAGTACTCGATGGCCTGGACCTCGTGCACGCCCTCGCAAGAGTTGCGCAGCTCGGCCCACCGTGTGAGATAGTCGTGGGTCGACTCATTGGGGCCTTGGACGCACAGGGAGAGCTGGCGAGGCTTGGGCAGCCGCTTGTACATGCTGGTGAAGTTGCGGATGAATGCTTCAGAAAAATCAACCCAGCTGTTGACGCTGCGGGGCTTCAGGCTGTTCAGCCATGTCCGAGCCGTACCTTGGAGCATGAGGGGAATGTACTTCATGGCAAAGCCCTTGTTGCCGTTGGCGATGCTGACGGTTATGGAGTAGTCGACCAGCCAGTCCTCCGGCTTCATGGAGCCGGTGTACTTGGGCGTATCTCTTGGGAGAGTGAACCCTTTGGGAAAGGGCTCATGTCGAATGCGGGGGCCAAAACAAGGCGGACCCAACTCATCTTCCTCTTCTAGCGCCAGGGATCGATTGAGGCGGTCGATCTGATGGAGAGCATCGTTTTCCCCAATTCCCTCTCGGCGGCCAAGGCGATCGCCGAGTGATGGGTGATCAACAGGCGGAGGGGAAATGCGCTTCTCCCTCGGAGAGGAGGAGGCGGGCAGTCGTCTCACCGCCGCACTACTCTCGGGCGGCCGTCTTGATAGCGCTTGATGGTGACGTGAGTCCGACTGCGGTTGGTAGCCGGCTCCTTGTCTCTTCTATCAGGGATGCAACCAGTCAGCGTTCGGGATGTCGCGGCTTGATCTCGGCGAGATGGCGGGTCGTCGTTTCGCCGCTTGGGCACTTCGGTGCGGCACCCGGCATCTTGCTGCTCAGCAGCCGCATCAAGGAGCTGCTGAAGTCGCTCTGTCATGTGGTGACGCTCGTCGCCCTCGAGGTTGTCTAGCTCGTCTGCTGCCGCCTGGGCAGCTCGTATGTTTCCTGCAGGCGTGGCATAGACGGGTGATCTGCCCCGAACATGCTGGCGATGGTCGCGCCCTGCTGCCGGATCAAGCCGATGCGGCTAGGCCCACCAGGAGCTGGCGCGCCGCCGATAGCACGGTCCATCTCCCGCTGGAAGGCCTCTGAAAGGCGTCTCATGATGGCCAGCCGGCTGGCGCTCTCGACGAGCTGGATGCGCCGCGCTTCCAGCGTCTTGGCGTCGGCGTCTTCCGGGATTGGCGCAGCCAAGTCTTGCATTGCCGTCTGCAACGGGTCCTGGCCACTTCCGCCAGGGTGCTCGCCATGGCTGATCACGAGCACCTCCATGACGGTGTTGCTGCCGCTGTCCGCGCGAGGAAGCGACTCATCGTAGACCACCACACTGGAAGGGAACGTGTCGAGCGAAGCCGTGTCGGAGTCGACCAACATCGGGTCGGTGGAGCCAACCGACTCCAAGTCAGCAGCAGGCTCGCTGGAGATGTGGAGCTGATCGAGGAGGCCCACGAGGCGGCCTTCGGGGTCATTGGTGCCCGCATCAGACGCGGGCTCGTCGGAGAGGCGAATCTCACCAACAAGATCCGCGAGGCAGCTCGCCGCGCAGGTGATACATCTCCAACGTATCTATAATTTCTCATTGCTCCATGCTATATTATCTACTGTTTTGGACATTATTGGGCTTTATTATCCACTTTTATATTATTTTTGGGACTAACCTATTAACCGGAGGCCCAGCCCAGAATTGTTGTTTTTTTGCCTGTTTTAGGGTTTTGAAGAAAAGGAATATCAAACCGAGTCCAAACGGAATGAAACCTTTGGGAACGTGATTTTCTCAACGAACAAGACCCGAGAGACTTGGACCCTACGTCAAGAAAGAAAAGAGGAGGCCACGAGGTAGGGGGCGCGCCTACCCCCCAGTCGCGCCCTCCACCCTTGTGGGCCCCCTGTTGCTCCACCGACGTACTCCTTCCTCCTATATATACCTACGTACCCCCAAACGATCAGATACGGAGCCAAAACCCTAATTCCACTGCCATAACTTCCTGTATCCACGAGATCCCATCTTGGGGACTGTTCTGGAGCTCCGCCGGAGGGGGCATCGATCACGGAGGGCTTCTACATCAACACCATAGCCCCTCCGATGAAGTGTGAGTAGTTTACCTTAGACCTACGGGTCCATAGTTAGTAGCTAGATGGCTTCTTCTCTCTTTTTGGATCTCAATACAATGTTCTCCCCCTCTCTTGTGGAGAACTATTCGATGTAATCTTCTTTTTGCGATGTGTTTGTTGAGACTGATGCATTGTGAGTTTATGATCAAGTCTATCTATGGATAACATTTGAATCTTCTCTGAATTCTTTTATGTATGATTGGTTATCTTTGCAAGTCTCTTCGAATTATCAGTTTGGTTTGGCCTACTAGATTGATCTTTCTTGCAATGGGAGAAGTGCTTAGCTTTGGGTTCAATCTTGTGGTGTCCTTTCCCAGTGACAGTAGGGGCAGCAAGGCACGTATTGTATTGTTGCCATCGAGGATAACAAGATGGGGTTTTCTTCATATTGCAAGAGTCTATCCCTGTACATCATGTCATCTGGCTTAAGGCGTTACTCTGTTTTTAACTTAATACTCTAGATGCATGCTGGATAGCGGTCAACGAGTGGAGTAATATTAGTAGATGCAGGCAGGAGTCGGTCTACTTGTCTCGGACGTGATGCCTATATACATGATCATGCCTAGATATTCTCATAACTATGCTCAATTCTGTCAATTCCTCAACAGTAATTTGTTCACTCACCGTAGAGTACTTATGCTCTCGAGAGAAGCCACTAGTGAAACCTATGGCCCCCGGGTCCATCTTCATCATATTAATCTCATACTACTTAGTTATTTCCTTTGCTATTTATTTTGCCTTTATTTTACTTTGCATCTTTCTCAAAAAAATACCAAAAATATTATGTTATCATATCTATCAGATCTCACTCTCGTAAGTGGCCTTATAGGGATTGACAACCCCTATTTGCGTTGGTTGCAAGGATTTATTTGTTTTGTGCAGGTACAAGGGACTCGCGCGTAGCCTCCTACTGGATTGATACCTTGGTTCTCAAAAACTAAGGGAAATACTTACGCTACTTTGCTGCATCATCCCTTCCTCTTAGGGGAAAACCAACACAGTGCTCAAGAGGTAGCAGCAGGCAATCTCCGCGCCATGCAGTGCATCGGCGCAGACACCGTTTGGTGTGCCGGGCTGGCTGCGCTCGCCAGGAAGGAACAGGGTTCCGTCCAGAACAGGTCTCCGGGAGACGGTGCACCTCACCCCACGGTGAGCACCAAATGTCGGGGGTTGGGTGCGACATATGCCAATGGATGGCTTATCATGGTGGGAGCGAGTAGAACGTCGCCGGTGCCTGGAAGCGGGATGAGGCGAAGACATGAACGCCGGCGTACTTTACCCAGGTTCGGGGCTCTCCTAGTAGATAACACCCCTAGTCCTGCTCTGTGGGGTCTCTGCATGATCACTAAGGCGCAAGTGGTACAATGGTGCTCCTTGAGCTGTTTGCTAGAGGTGGAAGAAGGCTGGCACACTCTCTCCTCCTCTAGGTATGAGTCTAGTCCTAACAGGTATGAACCCTTTGCATGGGTGCCCTGGGGGTTTATATAGGCCTGCCCCCAGGGGTACAGTGGTAATCCAGCCGGGCGTAGGGCCCGGCCGTCAGTCTCTCTGGTTGTCGGCTTCTCCGCTGACTACTGGGGCCCGCCGCCTGGTCTGGTACGGAGTCGACAGGCCGCCTTCGCCGCTCGCGGGTCTTGCCGGCTACGGATTACTATAGACATGTTGCTAATGACGCGTGCTTGGGTAGGGAGGCGTGGCTACAGTCCTGCCTCCTCGTGGGAGATCACTGTAGCCACTCTGCATCTGGTCTGGTTAGTGGCGCATGGGCCCCCGAGGAAGGGTCAGTCCGGTTGCTGGGAGCCGGCCTCCCTCGGGTTTGACTGGTGTGTCCCCAGCCGTCCTCCGGTCTCTCGCTGACCGGTAGGGCCCACCATCTTCGGGCCGTACCGACAGATGGTAGTGGGGACAATACTTCTCCTGACAGGAGTGACGTCAAGGGCACAGTGGCGACAGTGCCGCGCCAGGCGGAGATCTCCGCTGGTACGAGGCACTGTGGCCACGCCCGGCCCTGGATTCGGGGGGGATGGGATACCCCGCGGCCATACTCTGTCTTGTCTCCTTGATGAGGGCGCAGACTTTGAGGGCTCCGCAAGCCGACTGCTAGGGGCGGCCTCTCTGGAGGCCGCTCACTAGGAGTCGGCATGTCGTGATGTCGTCTTCTAGAACTCGTCCGCCTTCGGCAAGTCGGCCGCTCAGCCAACCAGCCGCCAGGAGGCGGAGATCTATCTTGACGTCTTGAGGGGCGCAGCTGGCCCTGTTGTCTTGAAAGGTTCAGGGGCTCGGGTGAGGCTACCCATGGCCCATTACTCCGACAAATCTTCATAGTCGGTCGCCAAGCTTGCCTTCCTTGCCAAGTAGAGTTCAATCTGGAAACGGACGTAGTCTTCGGCCTTCATGTCTTCACAACCCATCAGTCTGGCCCATGGATAACAGGTCAGACGCCTGAGGACCCCTTTGTCCAGGACTCCCTCAGCGGGTACAGTTGTAATTCATTCCCATTCCTGGCATGGAACCTAAACATGCACCCAAGGACACATCTATAAGTTTTCTAGCCATTTTGGTGAACTTGAGCATGTATTTGAAGTTCAGATTTGAATTATGGACATTAAATGCCTAGGAAACTCAGTTGGTGAATAAAAAGGCCAAATGAACCCTGGATGAGTTTAAATTTCAGCACGGATATCCTTTCGTTCCATGTTGCCCGTAGAAGAAAATACAAGGCGAAAAGAGGCGGTGATTACATTTCTCCCACAAGGGGGCATGTTTCCCTATTGGAACCACGAGGCTTCTTTGAGAGAAGCTCCGGTTTGTAAGAGGCTTGTAATAAAACTTGCACCACAATGGACGAATAAAATGTCGGTGTTCTGGGAACGGGGGTCCCCAGACTTGCCTGCCTACGGTGTGGCTCAAGTGGGGGCCCAGCGCAGCCCATCTTCATCAGCTCAAGCTCAAGACCCTCGCGAGGGGCCAAGCCTCGCAGGGTAGACGACCGGAAGCTTCCTCAGAGGCAGCCTCATCAGGCAGGCTTGCGAGGAGGCGGAGAGATCAAGGCATGGGTACCTCACGAGGAGCCCGTGACGCAAGCCATGACGATCGAGACCAGGCGGGCGCCAGGCGGGCACCGGCCTGCGCAGTGTCCTTGTTTCCCCTTTGGTGCAAAGGGGTCCAGCACAGGCCAAGGCACCGGGCAAAGGTTACCATTCCGGTGCAACGAGACCAAGACCAGCAGAGCAGCAGGACAAAGGTCACCGTGGAGCCCAATACGGCGTCATCACCAATACTTTTGGCAGCCGAAGACCACCTTTGGTCAGGATAACTTGTACTAGATGTTCCCCTTCAAAATGGCCAATTGTTAGCGCCCTTCCCGCTCATTATTTGGGGAGAGGCCCAGGGCCTCTATAAATAGAGCTAGCCACCACAGAGTAGAGGGCAGACAAGGAGGGACCGAAAAAGAGAGATAGAGAGAGAGAGGCGACTGAACTGGCCCAAGCAGTTCATCGCACCAGCTCAAGAACAACTCTCGCGAGGCTGTTCTTCCCTTGTACTGTTCATCATCAGCCCCTGAGGCAATCCACCACACCACACACTGGAGTAAGGTATTACACCACAACGGTGGCCTGAACCAGTATAAACCTTGTGTCCCTTGTGTTGTTCGTTGTTTCCAGCTCAAATCACGCGAGGAGATTGGACGCAGATCGGTACGGGAGAGATCTCCGTGCGCACCCCAGTGTTCGAACCTCAAGGGTCTGCCGGAACCCGAAGTCTGACATTTGGCGTGCCAGGTAGGGATGCGCCGGAATCCTTCTTCCTCCGCATCACGTTACGTCGCCTCGCCGTTCAGATGTCGAGCGACCCTGCAGCCAACGCCGACCGCTGGGCAGCGTGGCCCGGCCACGCCGTGGCACTAGCCCAGGGCGACCTCAACCCTGATTCTCAGGCAGCCCGCGCTCCATAGGGCGTTGCGGGGCGCGGGCGACGCGGCCAGACGCCGCCTGCCCTCACACCACGGCAGGTGCGGGCCACAGCAAGGGCCTCAGACCACGCCGCGGCCACAGCGCCGTACACCCGATGGGAGCAAGCGAATTCTAGGGCCGCGCTGATGGTGGCACAAGAGCTGCTACGGTGTCGGCTGCTGGAGGGCGGCCGCGACGTGTTGTTGGAGTGAGTAGCTGAGCTCCTGGATGCCACCGCCTCAGGAACACCTCCTTTCTGCGTCCAGCTGCCACCCTAGACCCAAGGCGCCCCGCATGGTGGCATCGTGCACATGCACGCGACATCCAGTGGACTCCAGGGCCCATTCAGCGTCAACACCCCCACCGGCACCGGCGACAAGTCGCGCCGGCCTCTTCTCAGGCCAGCAAAGGGGTACCCGCCGTGGCCTTCGGCTTCGGCGGACTGCCGCGCCATCACCCCCAAGATGGCGCTCCAAGCCAGGCTGCGTGGCATGCGGGGCGCTACAGCGAGGCACATGGGGCGGTGGCCCCAGAAGCTTACGTGCCCCGCAGGGGTGCGCACTGGAAGAAGATCATGGCTCATTCCTCGGGCCAGGATGGGGCGAGGAGACACCAGTAGCTAAGCTCTTTCAGGAACCACAAGACAGCCTCGACGGCCGCACCGGCGGCGGCAATTATCGGGTACCACTCATTCCTCATGAGCAAGCTTATGCTAACCATGGGTCGCAAGAGATACAGGTCGCCGTAGCAGGTGGCTGCCCCAATTCTGCAGCCTCATACCCCTCAGGAGGAGGGCGCAGGGGGCTGCAGGAGAGGGGCCGAGATTCGGGTTCCTCCTCGCGGCGGTCGGAGCAAGGCGTTCTCAGGAGGTAGGCCCCTGTCGGGGAGGTGCGCCAAGGCCTGCCCCCAGCAGGGGACCCGTGGTCGTCGGGGGAACCGCTGGCGACCGCTCTGCCCCTTTGGCGTCGTCCTGGTTTCCGGTCGCCGTCGATGGCGGCAGAGTGAGGCGCAAGGCGGGTCCCTTGTCTAGCGATATGAAGCAAGGCCGGTACCTGTGAAGAAGGCCCAGTGCCTATGAAGCTCGCCGCCCGTGACACTCTCACGTAATAATGAGTGGGGATGTACACACCCCGGAGTGTCCGGAGAGCCGCCCTCGGCCCTCAGGGGCTCCCGCCCACGCCCAGTGCCAGCACTTAGCTCCGCGCTGGTGAGAAGACGTCGAAGACTAGACTAGGTGCCGGATGCGGCCTTTTGCTTTTGCCTTTCCTTGTTGACAAGTTCTTCGATTTGGATTTAAGTTGGATTTGAGCTTGATGCTTGCGTGTGTTTGGGGGAAGGGGTGTTTAGTCTCGTTCGAGCAATCTCTCGCGTTCTGGTTTCGGCTTTGCGTCCAAAGTTAGCATCGGCTGCCCCCCCCTCGCGAGCCCCTCGCGAGCCGGGCCGGGCCAGGCACGTTGACAACCAGGACCGCTGTTACCGCACCCTTTTCGGAGGTTTTTGTCGCGGAATCTACAAGTTAATCAGAAGACACCCGAGGTGCAGCGGCCCCCGCAGGCCCGCTCGGGACTCGTCGGGGTCAGAAGGTACACAAGTCAGCTGACCCATCACCGGGCCAGCGGCTAAGTTCACACGCAACGTTATGCTTACCAGGGTACTAATTGCAAACCTTTACATGAGGGGCTTCCCCTCCCAAAATGCTCTTACATCCTTCAGGGCCAAGCCCGAACCTTCTTCGTGCAGGTTAAACAGCAGTGACATGCGGTCAGTCGGACATATCACTCACCGCGTCTTCTTAGGCATCCTCGGAGGCATCACTGGCGTCGTCGACATTGGCGCCGCCGCCAACATCTCCATTAGCGCCAGGCTCGTCCACAACGCCGCCTTCATTGGCGCCCATGACCACACCGCCGTCATCAGACGCAAAGGCCCTAACGAGGGCGTCCACGTTGTCCTCCACCCACCCACCGGGCCAGGTCGCCCCGGACAGCAATGGGCATGGGTGCGATGGTAGCGTCGAAGTCGAAGTGGGGGTCTCTGTCCTGTAGATGGCTGAAGACGCGGGAGAAGGCACGCCCGAGAAAGGCTCGGCTCCTCTCTTCGACAAGCCAACGGGACCTCTTGGATCGGTTCTCCAGAAGCGTCACCACATCAGTGAAAAATTGGAGGTTGCCGGCGTAGTTGACCTCGTGCGGCTGTCGATATATAAGTGCCATGTCGTGACACCATACCAGGTTTCACGATTTTCGGCTTAGTTTTGGATTTACGGGGATTTAAAAACCGAGATTCTTCTCATGAAATGTTTTCAAATAGCACACGGTTCACTCACGAAAGCCGATATTCAATGAAAACTTCATGGAAACCGTATTTTGAAGATTCATAAAAATCTAAAAAAATATGTGGGATTTTAAGAAGGTGATGTTTTATTGCGACACAAAATTTCAAGTTGAAAAACATTACAAGACGTGAGCTATGAAAAAGACAAATTCAGCCTAAATGGTGACAATACTATTCGACACTATTCAACGCTAATTTTATCTTTTTCATAGCTCACATCTCGTAATGTGTTTCAACTTGAAATTTTGTGTGGCAATAATACATTATCCACTTAACATCCCGCATTTTTTTCAAAAAAATTGAAACTTCAAAACATCTTTTTCATGTCGTTTTCACCGGTTTCCACCGAATGTTTGTTTCCGTATGATATTCTTCCCCCCTGTTGCACACGCGATCCGAGTCATGCGTTCTGATTGGCCAGAACCCAAACCCCATGGATCATACATGTGCACCATCGGATGCTCCCAGATCAAACGGCAACCCTGAGCCCTTTCGACAGCACATGCAGTACATGGGTAAGCATTGTGTGCATGTGTCGTGTTAGCTCACGCTTCCTTCTCTACTAGGTTTTCAAAATAGGCTACCGTTTCTCGCCACTCCTCTCATCAGTTTCCCGCCTCTTCTCCCATCGTTTTCCCGCTACCAGTGTCAGTGCTCATTGTCGAGGGTTGGGTGCGACATATGCCAAAGGATGGCTTATCATGGTGGGGGCGAGTAGAACGTCGCCGGTGCCTAGAAACGGGATGAGGCGAAGACATGCATGCCGGCGAATCTTACCTAGCTTCAGGGCTCTCCGGGGAGATAATACCCCTACTGCTGCTCTACGGGGTCTCCGCATGATCACTATGGCAAAGTGTTTACACGGTTGCTCCTTGAGCTGTTTCCTAGAGGTAGGAGAAGGCAAGGCTAGCTCTCTCCTTCCTATATGATCTGGTCTATTGCTAATGGATTCCAACCCTTTGCATGGGTGCCCTGGGGGTTTATATAGGCCTACCCCCCAGGGGTACAATGGTAATCCGGCTGGACGCGGGCCTAGCCGTCAGTGCCTCCCGCCTCCGTCTTCTCCGCCGACTGCTAGGGCCCGCCGACTGGCTCGGTACGGAGCCGACAGGCCGCGTCCGCCGCGGGAGGGTCTTGCCGGCTGCTGATTACTGTAGCCGTGCTTCTAATGACGCAGGCTTGGTCATGGAGTCGTGGCAACAGCCCCGCCGCCTGGCGGGCGATCACTATTGCCACTCTCCGTCACATCTGGTTAATGGCGCGTGGGCCCCGGGGGAGGGGCTGGCCGACTCTCGGGGGCCGACTCCCAACGGGTCCGACTGGTGGCGCACTTGCCGTCTTCTGGGGTCCCGCTGGCTGGTGGGACCCGCCGCCCCAGGGTCGTACAGACAAGCCGTCGTGGGCGCAGGATTCGGTCCACTGGTGCTGATGTCAGGGTCGGCATGGCAACAGTGCCACACCGCACGGAGATCTCCACGGGTACGGCGTACTGTGGCCATGCCTGTCCAACTCCCCAAGGCCGGCTTCTCGGAAAGTCGTCAGTCAGGAGTCGGCTTATCCTGAAGTCGTTCCTGGGACTCGGCCGCGAGTGGCTAGTCGGTTGCCTTGCCGCCGACTTCTCAAAAGGCGGCTCTTTGTCCTGGGGTCTTGAGGGGCGCAGCCTGCCCCGATGTCTTGAAAGGTTCCGGGGCTCGGGTTAGCCTACCCGTGGCCCATTTCTCCGACACTCATTGAAGGTTATGTAGATGTTCGTTTAATTCTTATAGTTCATCTCATCCAAAATCAATTAGTTTTATTAAAAAAATCTATTTTAAGATGCATTGAATTTTTCATTGTAAAGGTAAAAATAAAAAGTGACAATTCATTTAGAAAAAAAAGTTTGGACAACTAAGATATGGAAGATTCTAGAGAAGAAAGGAGAAGTGCTTGTGTTCTGAGGTTTGTGCATTATGCTTAAGTTCAACCATGGAGTCTTCTAGATTGTACATGTGGCAGAATATGGTGGAATGTAGATGATATCCAACGGCCAGTAGTGCTCGGATTTGGCATCTCTGTGCCGTGGGATTGGCTTCATCCAACGACCAACTTTCAAAGTTATTTGCACACTATATAGGTGTATAGATGTATAAATATATACAGATGTGTCCCATGCTAGACCAAATAAAGTTTGAGCACATGCATGGGACGACCCCCCCATCCCTGCCTCGAAGTTGGGAAACAGACATCATACGTATTTAACCAGGCTTGGAGTCGGGTACGGTGTTTGATTCGTAATGTAGTTGGTGGCCCATCGGAGTTGTGCATTTTGGATTTAAACACATCACACACCACCGTACCTGTCATGGGTTTGTCACGGCAGATGTCCTCGTGAAAGTACTTAGTTGTGGAGCCATCGCAACGGGTTAGCTTAAAGGGGTTAAACCGGACAAGGGGACACGGGAGTTTATACTAGTTCGGCCCCTTTGATGAAGGTAAAAGCCTACGTCTAGTTGTGATTGGTATTGCTAGGGTTTCGAAGGCCAGGGAGTGAATCCGCTTTGTCTGGCTTTCGAGTTGTTGTTGTCTGTCCCTAAACCGCGGCCGGGTCATCCCTTTATATACATAGGTTGACGCCCGCCGGGCTACAGAGTCCCGAAGCCGGTTTATAAACGTATCCGGTTCGGCCTCTCTCTTTCTATCTTACTATACAAGTTACATGACTGGGCCGGTTTACATTTACATACTGTAACTCGCGTTTGGGCCCTCCGTAAAGCGCTAGCATCTTTACATCCTCATGGGCTTCTAATCTTCAAAGAGTCAACCCGGCTACCCAAGGCCGGTTTACCTCCAGTAGTAATATCCCCAACATTAGGCCCCAGATTGGTTTGAACTTGTTCATGTCAATCTTCCACACTTTAGAAAAAATCTTCTCTCTTGTCTTCATTTTTGATCTTGTAAACCACCGTGACATCATACTTCAAAATTACGATAAACCGTCTTGACGTCATCCATCCGTTGATATCGGAGATTTCCTTCATTTAATATACATCCAGTTATCGAGGCGACACCTTTATTAACTTATCCATTTTTTGGACTCCTCAATTCCCGCACTTGCCATTTTTCCACTTCGTCTTATAAATAGGATCGAGGGGTCATTTTCACCATTTCCCCCCGTGCCTCTTCGCATCGTCTTCCTCGCACCGCTCAGCCTCTGGAACTCCGCCGCCACCGTCGACCGTCGTTTCTGCTCCGACCTCGGCCGCTGCATCGCCCTGAACGCTCCAGAGAACTGCGGCGCCCTTCCGCTTCCTCACTAGCTCCGGTAAGTTCTCTGCTTTTTTCACCATAGATCTGTTCTAGGGTTTCGTTATTCCTCGCAGTTCTTCCGAAGTTCATCAGTGCTATGCTTCCATGTTCTTCCTTTCATAGATGGACACTTCATGCTTGATACATCTCTTACCGTAGCTTACCTACCATGATCTTCACAAATCTTTATGCGCAAAGAACTGATCTGTCTGTCAAAAATTGCTTCAGTTCTGCACCCCTTCAAGATCCAATTATTTTTGCTTTTCTGTCTTATCTCTAGATCCGAAAGTTTTATACATCACTGTGAGATCTGTTTCTCCTCGCACCAATATAAGCGATTTGACATTGGATAAATAGTCTATGCCATTAGCCCTCTGATAAACCGGAAGAGCATGTTACCTTCATAATTATGCTCCGGTTTAACAGTGTCTGATCAATCCTGCGCTAGCATTACCTTCTTTCTCATTATACTAGTCTCCGGGTTGTACTATTTATTATATCAGTACGTTTCTTACTCCCTTGTCTCTTGTGTATGATCATGCATAATTTATAAACCGGCCTTTCATTTTCAGTTTGTTCGCTTTGCAATGGCCAAACAATTCACTGCCTGCAACTGGGCTCGTTCCCAGGTTACTGAGGCTCAATTGGATGAGATGGTTAGCATCGGCTCTCTGCCTAAGAAAACTGAGATCAAATGGCGAGTTCCAAGAACTGAGAATCCTCCAACCCCAAGACAAGGCGAAGTGGTAATCTTTGTTGACCATATAGGCCGTGGTTTCAAACCGCCGGGGTCAAAATTTTATCGAGATGTGCTTGCCAGCTTCCAACTGCATCCACAAGATATTGGTCCCAATTCAGTCTCCAACTTATGCAATTTCCAAGTCTTCTGTGAAGCCTATTTACAGGAAGAACCAACTGCAGAATTGTTCTGGGATTTCTTTCACTTAAACCGGCGCACGGAGTTTGTGAATGGCCCAAATACAGAGCTTGGTGGTGTTTCGGTTCAAAAGCGGAAAGAAGTGGAATTTCCTCATGCCAAACACCATAGCCACCCAAAGGAATGGAACCAAACATGGTTCTATTGTAGAGACACTTCGCCTAAAGATGAGAATCCCCTCCCCGGCTTCCGAGATCATAGATTATCCAATACTCACCCAATGCCACAACGCCTGAGCTCCTCAGAAAGGGCAAAATATGCTCCTCAAATCGCCAAGCTCCGGGCCTTCATGGCAAATGGTTTAACAGGTGTGGATTTTGTACGATGTTGGATATCCTGGAGTATCTTGTCGCTGAGCCGGCGTCCCGGTTTAATGTGCGAATATACCGGTGAGGTTGACGATCCTCAACGCCACTGCAACATCCAATTATCTGAGGAAGAAGTTACTGAAGGTGTAAAGAAGATTCTGAATGAATCGGAATTGGTCTGTAGTCAAACCGGCTTGAGTCCCTTCTACACCAAGAACAAACCGCCTGCTGTAAGCATTACACTTCCTCTTCATCTCTAATATCTTTGACTTATACAAGCTATAACCCTTCTTCTTTATATGTATAGGGTGATGACCCCTTCTGGAAATGGAAATCCATAGAGAAAGCGGCAAAGCCAACTGGAGACAAAGTGGCCAAGCCAACCCGCCCGAAGACCAAAGCCATAAAACGGATGTCAAAGCGGAAAATGGCTGACCGGATTAATATGGAGCTTGATGATGATACTGATGACCCAGAAGCTGAGGTAGAACTTGACTCACTTGGCTCTCTTTTTATGCATCTTGTTAACAATGATCTTCCTCAGGAGGAGGCCGAAGCTAGTCAGGCTGAGGACGTAGAGGTAATTACCCTTTCCTCCAGTTCAGACTCTATGCCAACACAAAAACCTCGCCAAACAATCCGGAAAGTAAGCTTTTCTCATCCTCTTGCTTACTTGGATCCAACATTTATTTTGAAGACTCAACAGCATGAGGCTCGCCGGACAACTCGGCACAGTGGCCAACAGGTCACCTCTACCGGTTTACCTGATACTCCGGTTCGGAAGCGTCGGTCTGAGGTCTCTCCTACTTCTAACCATTCTTACCCCAAGGCAGGTTATTTCAGACAGCCTCTTAATCCGTCCGATTCAAATTATCAGGTGACACCTCCTTCCTCTTCTGGTGAATCGACAGCAACTCAACTCCCCCCTTTGAAAACCGTGGCTGGGTGAGTTATGAAAAACCTTTCCTTTCAATGCGCCCTACATCTTTTGAACAGGATGTTAACCCTTTTTTTTCTGTTTGCAGGGCCAAAACCCAGCAAGAAAGCTCGGGTCACCAATCCGCCAGAAGACCTTGTTGCTGAAGAAGAAGAACCAAGAGTAGAACCGGAGCAAACAGGTGAACCAGAAGGCCTCCATCCTGAAACAATGTTTGATGATCCGCCCCTTGACGGCCAACATACTAACGAACCCACAGATGCTGAGCCTGCCGCCCCTGATGCTGAACTGGCCGAACCAAACCGGGCTAATCCAATGAAAGACACTGAAATTCCATCATCATCCGCCCAAAATCCTGAAGGCCAAGGCGATGACGTTATTATTACTGGAGCAGGCCATAGTTCTCCTGATCATCCCGTCATTTTGGCTCAGCATAGTGCCGAAGAAGAGCAAATTGCTAGGGATAAAGGTAAATGGAGCAACGACTTATCAAACTATGCTCATCTTAACGCTGATGAGCTTCATTCCGGCTTCTTGAACCGTCTGCACTCAAACCGGGATTATGAAGCCGGTTTGGTGAATTTGATGAAAGAACGATATGAGGTAAATTCTTCTCCCTTGCACATTGATTTATAGCTGAAATACTATTCCAAGTAGCCCCCAAGAGCCGTTTTATGATTGTCAATCATAAACCGGGTCTTTGTAATACTTTAAGCATCCCATCATTAATCCTTGCCAAGGCGTGTCTTCAATCATAGATAAAACTCATGTTTGAAAAATGAGATAACATTCTGTAGCATAGCCCCCAAAGGCCGGTTTAACTTGGCAAGTTAATCCGGTTTTTAATCCACACCGCCAGTTTAGAACAAACGTACATTAGCCCCCAAGTGTCAAGGACAATGCTTGCATTGTTCTGGAGACTTGCATAGAAGGTAGTATTTGAGAGCAAATAAACATTAGCCCCCAAGTATGAAGTGGATAACTTGTTATATGCTTTATACTTAGTGCATATATATGTTGTTTTGTTGAAGATATCTTCAATGTTGTAGGCTGAGAAGCAAAGATGCTAAAAACTCTAACTTGCAAGAAAATGTGAAGTCGCAACAAGCAGAAGCTGCAAAAGCCAAAGAGGAGCTGACCCAGGATCTGGCCGGAATGGAAAAATTGAAAGAATCCTTCAATCAAGATTGTGTTGCATGGGAAACCGAAAAGCCGGTTTGACCAAAAGAGCCGTAGATGCCGAGGAAGCCCTGAAACCGGTGGCTGAAGAACTAGCCGGTTTGAAGCGCCAAATGAATTCTATAACCTCTGCTATCTTTGGTAAGTATCTGCTTATGTATATTGCATCAGTCAATGAATCTTAAAACTGACCACGATGTTGAAAAAATCTTTGGCAGGAACTCGGATTACTCATCTTGGTGCAGATATGTGGATGAAGCTCAAAGCAGCATACACATTGGTTGAGCAGCTATACTCTGGATCTCAGCGAGCCATTAGTACAACAGCTTATAACAAACCGGCGCCAACGTTGATTAAGGAAACCCTTGAGAAGTTGGGCATGTTATCGGCGTGTATTGCCGAGTTGAAAAGAGCCGCTGCAAGAGCCGGAGCATTAACTGCCCTTATTCGAGCCAAGGCCTGGATTCCAGATCTTGAAGCGGAGGATATCATTAAAGGGTATCCAGGCATTAAAGAAGACGGTTCAAACTTTGACAATGATGATCTTTGGCGGTTGACCAAACAGATGCGGCCAGCGGCCAGCAAATTAGCTGAAGACACCGATTTGTCCTATTTTCAACCGTTTTATGATGCAGAAGGGAAAAGACAGCCGGCCGAGATCCATGAAGTCGAAGAACTTGTGCCTCCGATTTGTAAGCACACTTATGCCCTTGACATTAACCCTTCTGATCTTATCCATGAAGAAGTAGTATTCCGAGCTTTAACCGGAATCGATTGGTCAACGGCTGATTTCCAGCGGCTTGGGAGGGATGAAGAAGTGCGTACACCAACTGATCCGCAACCGTCAAACCGTCGTGATGAAGAGTCCTGATCCGGTCGCCGGTTTATATGGCTACCGTGAAAAACAATGGCACTGTTGAGCCGCTTTACAGCATCATGTAATAGGATAGCTGAAACCAAGTGCGACCTGTTCCTTCCAACATCATGGTGAAATATTTAGCACACACCGCCTCATCCACATCTAACATCTCCATTGCCATCTCATAGCTCTCCACCCATGCCTCTGGCTGCAAATTGGCAGTATAATTTGGTACCTTACGAGGTCCCTTGAAATCCTTGGGTAGTCCCACATTATGCAAAGCAGGAGATAAACACGGTACCCCTAAGGAACTGAACATCGCCCCTGGCTCCACGGAGGCAGTGGGGTGAACCGGAGTATGCTGTCATGCCTCATGTCGAGCTGTCAACTCGGCCTCTCGACGTGCGCGGCCATGATCCACAACATCTTGTGCATTAGCACCTCCCCCAGCCGGGTTGTTCCCTCATGGAGAATTTCGGCGGCGTGCACTACTGGACATGGCCGGTTCGTCTTCCACGTGCCTGCTATAACTCCGGCTTGGGCGGGGAGTGCAGTGAATCCTCTCACGGCTGTGTGAATATGCTTGCTGTTAATTTAGTGCTCTCTGATGGAGATCCCTGGCCCGACGTGCTTCCACTGCCACTGGTGACTCGCCGTCAGTTGGGAGGGCCGCCAAGCGTGATGCAGCGGCCACAATGTTGTCCAACAGGTTGGAATAATGCCCGGGTGGCGTTGATGGTACAATGTTGTTCCGGCGAGGCAGGTCCGTCGTGCGCGGCTGAACCGGCGCTCCTGCTCCCGGCGCCCCCGCCCGGTTTAGTGTGGGTTGGTTACCAGCTCCTGCGCCTGGCGTGTTGAAAAGATTATGCGGCTCATAAACCGATGGTAGACGTGATCGGTACCTTCTTCTCATGACTTCCTCTGAAGCATTCTGATCCAGTCTAATCCAGTAAGCCTGTGCTTCCAACTCGGCCCGCTCCGTAGCCATCCTGGCGTTCTCTGCTGCCAGGTCCGCCTTGGCTTGGGCTATCTGATCTTTCACTTTTGTGATCTCCGCATCGTGCTGATCCCTGGCTGCTGCGTCTACCTCCGCGGTCATCAATGTTGCCAGAGCGTCGAACAAATCAGATAAGACTTGGGCCGGAGGTGGCGCCGAGCTTCCTTCCCCTGCTGGTGTGGCCGTTGTTGAACCGGAGAGCATTGCTGCGGCGGTAGATGAATGAGGCGCCGATTGTGTGCTGGCCATGAAGATGGCGACCCGGTTTGGCAGACCAGGGGAATCCGGAATACTGTTGCCCTCGGATCCTCCCTCAATCCGGTCGTCCTGCAACTGGTAAAGCGATTCGGTTTCTCCAAAAGACTCGTCATCAGAGCATACTACGGTTTCTCCTTCGGACACCGGTCCGTCCTCATGCCCTGATCCATGGACGACACCTACGAAAACATGCCTTGCCTCGGGCTAAACCGGCGAAGGACTTGCTGTCGGATTTCGGGTTCCGGTAGACCCTTGAGGTTCGAACACTGGGGTGCACGCAGAGATTTCGCCTTCTACCTACCCGCGGCCCACCGCCGCGCTAAGATCTAAGCTATGGATAGAACAACACAAGAGACACGGAGTTTATACTGGTTCGGGCCACCGTTGTGGTGTAATACCCTACTCCAGTGTGTGGTGTGGTGGATTGCCTCTTGGGCTGATGATGATGAGCAATACAAGGAAGAACAGCCTCGCGAGGGTCTGTTCTTGGCTGGGGCGATGAACTGCTGGGAGGAGTTCAATCACCCTTCTCTCTCTCCCTCTCTTCTCGATTCTCTCTCCGATTTCGATCCGATCTCCTCTACCCTGTGGGTGGCTAGTCCTATTTATAGGCAAAGGCCCTGGGCCTCTTCCCAAAAATTGAGCGGGAAGGGCGCCAACAATTGGCCATTTTGAAGGGGAACATCTGGTACACTTATCCTGACTAAAGCTGGTCCTCGCCTGCCAAAGGCTCTGGCGGTGACGCTGGCTTGGGCTCCACAATGACTTCCTTCCTGCCGTTGGGCCGGTCTTGGTCTCGTTGCACCGAAACGGGTGCCTTTGCTTGATGCTCTCGCCTGCGCATGCTCCCTTTGCACCAAAGAGGAAAGGAGGACACTACGCGGGCTGGCGCCCACCTGGCACCCTTGGTCGTCCTGGCTTGCGTCACGGGCACCTCGTGAGGTACCCCGCCTTGATCTCTCCGCCTCCTCACGAGCCAGCCTGATGAGGCCGTGCCTGAGGAAGCTCCGTGTCGTCCGCCCCGCGAGGCTTGACCCCTCGCGAGGGTCTTGGGTCTGTGTTGATGAAGATGGGCCGGGCCGGGCCCCTCCTTGAGCCATGCCGCAGGCAGGCAAGTCTGGGGACCCCCATTCCCAGAACACCGACAGTAGCCCCCGGGCCCAAGGCGCGCCCGGACTTGGCCGTGCAGGGAGGCGAAAGGACAAGAGCGAAGCGCCGCGGGCCCTAACAGCCTGCGGCCTTGGGCGCCGCGTGGCGGTTGATTGGACGTGGGCGTCTCCACTTCCCCACGGCGCCTCAGCAACTGCGCGGATTGGACAAGTCCCTGCATGCAAAGCGGGTCATGATTACCTGCGATCGTGGGGGCCGACGGTTGGCCCTCGCTGACTATAAGTACGTATCGGCGCGCGCCCTTCTAGTTCATCCCCCCTCGCTTCTCCTTCTTCTTCATGGCCCCGTCGAGGAGGTTCTCGGCCGCAGAGAAGGGGAAGGCTCGCCAGGTTGAGCCTGCCTCTCCCCCGCCCAAGCGCGGCCGAGGGCGCCCTCGCAAACATCCTGTGGCCACCACGGCAGCTCCCCGCGGCCGTGGAGACGATTTCCAGCACGGTGACGGGTGGACTGCAGCAGCCGGGGGGCGCGCTTCGGTCGCGCGTTCCCCTAGGCCGTGCTTTTGTGCTGCAGAGGTGCTGCCGGAGTTCGTTGTGTGGTCGGCGGAGCCGACTAGCACCCGGCTTCAACTTCCTCGCTTCCTCCTCGGCGAGCTCCGGGCGGCCTCTGGCTTCAGGCAGACGGCTGCTGCAGCCGGGCCTCATGGGCTTCACTGGAGGTCTCCGCAGCCGGGTGCCTGCCCTTGACCCGCAGTTGGCAGACGTTTGCCCGCGCGCGTGGCCTGAGCCGTCGGTGCACCTTGCACTTCAAGTTTGACGGCGATGCCACCCTCTACGTGAGGGTGTTTGGGGAAGATGGTCGCCACGCAGGGTGCTGCCCTGAGGACGACGACCGCGGCCGGGAACCCAGCCCCGGCGATGATGGAGAGGACAGCGCTCGCGTGATTGGCGGCGCTCAGGGTTCCCCAAGCTTCACCGGTTCTTCTTCAAGCAGCGACTCTTCTAGCGGTGGCCGCGGTCAGCCTCCACGCCGTCATACCTGCTTGGGAGGTGGTAGCGTGTCTGCCCACCGTCGCGCCTTGGTGAAGCGCGAGAGGGAGTCTGCCTGAGCCCCGGAGGCAGCTCGAGTCTTCCCTGTAGGCTGGTGTGAGGCGAGTTGCGCCTGATTTGCTCTTTCTTTTCCTTTTTCCTGCGTAAAAAGACAGTAGCGTGGAGCCCCACGGGGGCGTGTTTGGGTTATTGCTGTTAATCATCGCTTTGCTTCCGTTATCGTGCCTTCCGGCTACGTGCCCGCGCGTGGATAGTTCCCGGCCCCAGCCGTGGGGGGGCGACCGACCCAGGCCCTGTGTTTGTGTCGCGGTGCCCGTGGGGCACGGACTGGAGGGGTGCTCCTGTAATGGACCCAGGTCGCGAAACCTTTGAACGACTAGGACAGGAACACTCGCAAGGGCGCTCGGCTGCCCCCTTCGCGAGGCCTTGCATAAGAGAAATCGAGGCAGGAAAGTGAAAAGTCGAAGAACCACAAGCCAAAGACGGCAACAGCTTCAGTAAAACTTCGAATGAGAATGAACAAGCCAACTGCGGAAAGCAAATGAAAAAGCCGCGTCCGGCACCTAATCTAGTCTTCGACGTCTTCTCACCAACGCGGAGCTAAGTGCTGCCACTGGGCGTGGGAGGGAGCCCCAGGGCCTGAGGCCGGCGCTCCTGAGACTCCGGGGCATGTACAGCCCCAACTCATTATTACGTGAGAGTGTCACGGGCCGCGAGCTTCACAGGCGTTGGCCTTCTTCACAGGCTCCGGGTCTTTCTTGGGGGAAGCAGGCTTCACGGGCATTTGCCCTCTTCACAGGCTCCGGGACTTTTCCAAAACGCGACAGCTTCACAGGCATTCGCCTTCTTCACAGGCTCTGGGCCTTTTCCAAAATGCGACAGCTTCACAGGCATTCGCCTTCTTCACAGGCTCTGGGCCTTTTCCAAAACGCGACAGCTTCACAGGCATTCGCCTTCTTCACAGGCTCCGGGCCTTTTCCAAAAAGGATAATCTTCACAGCCATTCGCCTTCTTCATAGGCTCTGGGCCTTTTTAGGGGTAGAACCTCCGGAGGTGCTGGATGTTCCATGCGTTCTGGACCGGCACCCCCTCCTGAGTCTCCAAGCGCGCGGAGCCGGGCCTGGAAACATGAACAACCTTGAACGGGCCCTCCCACATGGGAGAGAGCTTGTGCAGTCCCTCCCTGGAGAGAACCCGCCTGAGCACGAGGTCTCCTACCTCGAGAGTTCTGGGGCGGATGTTGCGGCAGTGATATCGTCGCAGCGCTTGTTGGTACCTCGCCGCTCGCAGCGCGGCTTCTCGGCGACGTTCCTCCCCCAGCACGAGGTCCATCCCCCGCATGGCGTCCTGCTGCGCCTCGTCGAGCGCCAGGACCCACGTGGAGCGACATCTGACCTCATGAGGGAGGACCGCTTAGGCTCCGTAGACCAGGAAGAATGGGGTCTCTCTAGTCGGCTTGGTCGCGGTTGTGCGGATGGACCACAACACGGACTGAATCTCGTCGTACCAACCTCTGCCGCAGGCCTCCAGCTTCTTCTTGAACGTCCTGGTCTTGAGGCCCCTCAGGACCTCTGCGTTGGCTCGCTCGGTCTGGCCGTTGCTTCGGGGGTGCGCCACCGAAGCGTAGCATATCTGCGTTCCAAGGTTAGCACAGTATGTTTTGAAGAGGTTACTGGTGAACTGCAAACCGTTGTCTGTGATGATGCGGTTCGGCACCCCGAACCGGCTCACGATGCCCCTGATGAACTTGACCGCGGAACCCGCGGGGATGGCGCGGACAGCCTCTACTTCAGCCCACTTGGTGAACTTGTCCACGGCGACGTAGAGGTAGCGGTAGCCTCCTGGCGCCCGAGGAAACGGGCCCAGGATGTCCAGCCCCCAGACTGCGAATGGCCACGAAAGGGGTATAGTCTGCAGGCCTCCTGCCGGCTGATGGATCTGCTTGGCGTGGAACTGGCAGGCCTCACAAGCTTTCACCAGTTCGACGACGTCATTGAGTGCGGTGGGCCAATAAAACCCACTGCGGAACGCCTTGCCGACGAGGGTCCGTGATGACGAATGATGTCCATAGTCTCCGCCGTGTATATCTTCCGGCAGTTCCTTTCCTTGCTCCCTGGAGATGCAGCGCAGGGATACATCGTTTGGTCGCTTCCGGTAGAGCTCTCCATCCTTGATGCAGTATGCCGTGGCCTGCCGTGCCACACGCTCCACTTCCTCCTCCTTCTCCGGCAGGGTCCCTTGTGTTAAGTAACTCCAGAGCTCCGTGATCCAGCACCCCTCCTGAGGTTCCATCATCAGGAGCAGGCGTGCTCCTGAGGCCGGGCCACAGACCGGGGCTCCTGAGGCAGGTGGCTGGGGGAGCTCCTCCCGAGGCTGAGCCGTGTTTGACAATGACGGCAGGGCTGAGGGCTTGAAGAGCCGCTCCTCGAAGACGCCAGGCTCCTGAGGTAACCGCCTGGATGCCCGTTGGGCGATGTCGTTGGCCTCCTGATTGGTGCCACGGGGCACATGCTGCAACTCCAACCCCCAGAACTGCTTCTCCATCCTGCGAACCTCCGCAAGGTAGGCTTCCATGTGCTCATCTTTCGGCTCGTACACCTTGTTGGAGAAATTGACAAGGAGCTGCGAATCGCCCTTGATGGTGAGGCGTTTCACCCCCAGGGTAGCTGCGGCCTTCAAGCCCGCTATTAAACCTTCATACTCCGCTATGTTGTTGGAGACCTTTTCACCTTGCTGGAAATAGAGCTGTACAGCGTAGTAGAGCTTGTCCTGAGTGGGCGATATAAGCACCGCCCCAGCCCTAGCGCCATGCCTGGAGAATGCCCCATCGAAGTACATGACCCAGCCTTCTGGCGCCTCGCTTCCCGGGGAGAGGGACCGATCCTCGTCGGCCTTGAGGCCTGGTGCCTCCGTCCATTCTGCCACAAAATCCGCTAATGCTGCTCCCTTGATGACTCTGGTTGTGCTGAATTCGAGCTGAAACGCTTGCAGTTCTATGTTCCACTCAGTGACCCTTCCAGCTGAGTTAGGGCTCCTGAGCACTCTCTCCAGGGGGTATGACGAGACGACCTTGACGGGGTGACCCTGAAAATAGTGCCGCAGCTTGCGCGAGGCCACCAGTAGCGCGAGGAGGAGCTTCTGAGGCAGGGGTACCGTGCCCTCGCGTCCCGCAACACCGTGCTGACGAAGTACACTGGGTGCTCATCGAGGTTGGGCGCGTCAGTGCTGGTGGCGCCCTCCGGAGACCATGGCACCTCCTGAGGTGATGAGGCCTCCTGAGGCTGGCCATCTGGGAGAGGGGCCTCTTCTGCCTCTGGTGCACTCCTCTGCGGTGGCTGATCCTCCTCAGCCACGGTGGCGGTTTCTGTGGGCCTTCCTTGTTCCTGTTTTGCCTTGTCCTGGGCTGCTGCTATGGTTTTGATTCGACGCTCCTCCCTAACTGCCACCAGGGCTGCGCTGGCGGAGTAGGGAGTGGCGGCGAGGTAAAGCACCAGGGGCTCTTGAGGGCGCGGAGCCACCATGACTGGAGGGCTGGTCAGGTATCTCTTGAGATCCTGGAACGCCTTGTCGGCCTCTTCCGTCCATTCAAAGGGCCCCTTTTTCTTCATTAGCTGGAAGAAGGGCAGCGCTCGCTCCCCCAACTTGGCGGGCTCATGTCCTCGACCGCCTTGACCTTTTCTGGGTTAGCCTCAATGCCTCAGTGGGACACGAGGAAACCCAAGAGCTTGCCCGAGGGGACTCCGAACACACACTTCTCTGGGTTGAGCCGCAGGTTCACTGTGTTGAGGCTCGCGAAGGTTTCCTCCAGGTCTTGTATCAGGGTCCTGGCCTCCCGAGACTTCACCACAATGTCATCGACGTAAGCCTCAACATTCTTCCCGAGCTGCGGGCCCAAGGTGACGTGCATCAGCCGCTGAAAGGTCGCCCTTGCGTTACGCAGCCCGAATGGCATGCATGTGTAGCAGTACACCCCACACAGGGTTAGGAAGGCTGTCTTTTTGACGTCTTCTACCGCCATCTTGATCTGGTGATACCCAGAGAAGGCATCCAAGAAGCATAGGAGGTCACATTCTGCGGTGGAATCGATGATCTGGTCGATGCGGGGGAGCGGGAACGGATCTTGCAGGCATGCCTTGTTGAGCTTGGTGAAGTCGACACACATGCGCTCCTTCCCTCCCTTCTTTGGCACAACGACAGGGTTGGCCAACCAATCCGGGTATCGGACCTCGCGAATGACCCCAGCGGCTTCTAGTTTGCGGGTCTCTTGGACGATGAAGGCCTGCTTTTCTGTGGACTGCCGCCTTGCCTTCTACTTCACAGGGCGCACGTTGGGGCACACATTGAGGTGATGCTCGATTACACTCCTAGGGATCCCCGCCAACTGGTCAGGCTCCCAAGCGAATACCTTCTTGTTTGCGAGCAGGAACCTGACCAGGGCCTCCTCCTGCTCGGGCTCGAGGTTGGCGCCTATGGTGAAAGTGGCGTTGGTGGACCCATCCTCATCGACGGGTATCTGCTTGGTTTCTGCCTTGTCTTGGGTGAATAACTGTTTCTTCTTGGCAGGTGCAGCCCCCTTGGGCTCGGGGGTCTCCGAGTCGGCGGGCTGTGCCGACGCCTCTGTCTTGAAGGCGAGCTTGAGCACTCGCAGCGCGTCTCCGGTGTCCCCGTGCACGGTGAGGACACCGCTGCTCCCGGGCATCTTCATGAGGTTGTACGCCGGGTGCGTCGCGGCCATGAACTGGGCCAGCGCTCGGTAGCCGAGGATGGCGTTGTAGGGGAGGCCGATGGGGGCGATGTCGAAGTCGACCAGCTCCGTGCGGAAGTTGTTGTAGGTGCCGAAGGTTACCGGGAGCCGGATCTGTCCCAAGGAGCTGGATGATCCGCCCCCAACGCCTAAGAAGGGCCGGCTGGGTTGCAGCCGTTCCAGGGGTATGCAGAGGAGGTTGAAGGCCTCAACCGAGAGCACGCTGAGGCCCGCACCGTCATCGATGAGAGTTCTGGTGACGGCCACCTGGCAGATGGTGGGGGTGCACAGCATGGGGAGCGCACCCGAGCAGGCCGAGTTGGAGGGGTGGTCCTCCAAGCTGAAGGTCAGGCCGGCCTGGGGCGCCGCCCGGTCCGGGAGAGCCCCCTGCCACGTGGAAGCGGCGCTGACCCGGCGGATGAATGGCTTGATGTGGTGACTTGTAGGCGGCGCCTGCGAGCCGCCCAGGAGGGCCGCGACGACCGGGGGTGTTGGTGTAGCGTGGTGGGCGGGGAAGAGGCTGCGGAGCTCTTCCCAAGAGGCCACGGAGGCTACCGGCAGGTGGAGCAGCCATGCGCGCGGAGCGCCGGTGAGGGCCATGGGGAGCCAGTTGGCCATGACCCTATCGTCACCTCCAGCTTCGAGGATGGCCTCCTCGTACGCCAGCAAGACGGCCAGCGGATCAGTCACGCCGCCGTAGCGCGGCGGCGTCGTTGGCTTGAACTTGTCCGGCCACCGTACCCGTTGCAGGGCTGGGCCAGGGCTCGGAGCTCCCTGGCCCCCGTGTTGGCGCCGGCTGCCGGAGCGGGCGACGCGCTACTCATCGCGAGGCAGGTCGTGGCGGTGGCGGAAGGGAAAACTCCGGTGCACCCCTACCTGGCGCGCCAAATGTCGGATTTCGGGTTCCAGCAGACCCTTGAGGTTCGAACACTGGGGTGCGCGCGGAGATTTCGCCTTCTACCTACTTGCGCCCCACCGCCGCGCTAAGATCTATGCTATGGAAAGAACAGCACAAGAGACACGGATTTTATACTAGTTTGGGCCACCGTTGTGGTGTAATACCCTACTCCAGTGTGTGGTGTGGTGGATTGCCTCTTGGGCTGATGATGATGAGCAATACAAGGAAGAACAGCCTCGCGAGGGTCTGTTCTTGGCTGGGGCGATGAACTGCTGGGAGGAGTTCAATCACCCTTCTCTCTATCTCTCTCTTCTCGATTCTCTCTCCGATTTCGATCCGATCTCCTCTACCCTATGGGTGGCTAGTCCTATTTATAGGCAAAGGCCCTAGGCCTCTTCCCAAAAATTGAGCGGGAAGGGCGCCAACAATTGGCCATTTTGAAGGGGAACATCTGGTACACTTATCCTGCCTAAAGCCGGTCCTCGCCTGCCAAAGGCTCTGGCGGTGACGCTGGCTTGGGCTCCACAATGACTTCCTTCCTGCCGTTGGGCCGGTCTTGGTCTCGTTGCACCGAAACGGGTGCCTTTGCTTGATTCTCTCGCCTGCGCTTGCTCCCTTTGCACCAAAGAGGAAAGGGGGACACTGCGCGGGCTGGCGCCCACCTGGCACCCTTGGTCGTCATGGCTTGCGTCACGGGCACCTCGTGAGGTACCCCGCCTTGATCTCTCCGCCTCCTCACGAGCCAGCCTGATGAGGCCGTGCCTGATGAAGCTCTGTGTCGTCCGCCCCGCGAGGCTTGACCCCTCGCGAGGGTCTTGGGTCTGTGTTGATGAAGATGGGCCGTGCTGGGCCCTTCCTCGAGCCACGCCGCAGGTCGCAGGCCGCAAGCAGGCAAGTCTGGGGACCCCCGGTCCCAGAACGCCGACACTTGCACGCCAAGCCGTTTCGATGATGTCGGTGCAGATGTCCGGCTCGGGGGCCGGTTCGTCGATCTTGCCGATGAAGACGTGAATCCCACCAAAGGGGACCCGGTACCCGTATTCGATTGAATCGGCCTCGGGACCCCATCCTACGTTGCCGATGTAGAGCTTGCCGCGGCGACTCTTCGTCATCCGGCCCACAGCGTATCCCTTAAGTCCATCGAAGCTACCCTTCAAGAACTCGAAACCATCATGCAATAGCCCCACAGTGGGCGCCAACTGTCGTGGGTTTGTCACGGCAGATGTCCTCGTGAAAGGACTTAGTTGTGGAGCCATCGCAACGGGTTAGCTTAAAGGGGTTAAACCGGACAAGGGGACACGGGAGTTTATACTAGTTCGGCACCTTCGATGAAGGTAAAAGTCTATGTCTAGTTGTGATTGGTATTGCTAGGGTTTCGAAGGCCAGGGAGTGAATCCGCTTTGTCTGGCTTTTGAGTTGTTGTTGTCTGTCCCTAAACCGCGGCCGGGTCGTCCCTTTATATACATAGGTTGACGCCCGCCGGGCTACAGAGTCCTGAAGCCGGTTTATAAACGTATCCGGTTCGGCCTCTCTCTTTCTATCTTACTATACAAGTTACATGACTAGGCCGGTTTACATTTACATACTGTAACTCACCTTTGGGCCCTCCGTAAAGCGCTAGCATCTTTACATATTCATGGGCTTCTAATCTTCAAAGAGTCAACCCGGCTACCCAAGGCCGGTTTACCTCCAGTAGTAATATCCCCAACAGTACCCATACATATTTTCGGGCCGTATGCAGTGTATACGAGGTCTTCTGATCAACCATGTTTCCCTTGTGCAGTTTTTTGTGACGACACGCATATCTGTGGGCTCCCCGAGTGTATATATAGCATCCCTTTGATCGATAATGAGTGGTATGTGTTGGCCATGAATGGATTCCTCCTAGTTCGTGTTAGGGCCGGTCACCGTCACATGTAGCTCAACCAAAGCTCGAGCTCATGCGTTGTTAGGATTCCCTCCAACATGCTTTGATTGCTGGACTCGACCTACATCAAACCCTACCTATCTCGTCCTTAACTACCTTGCCTTCATGGTTGTTGTCTATATCGAGAGGTAGCCACCACATCTAAATTGTACAATATTCTATATTGAAAACACACATCACCCCTTCCCAACGTACATCATTTTGGGCCGCATGCAAGAGTTGCTGGTTTGGTGGTCCCTCTCGTGCGATTTTTATGATGGTTCAATCTATTGGCCCAAGCGGTTTATCGACACCAACAACTGTCGTTTGACCAAACGAGAGATTCATTAGTCTGTCTTATGGTAGGTCATGGCGACATGCATGTATGACCAAAGTATCGATCATTACATGCATCCGCTCCGCTGACACGAAGTGGGAGGTGGTGGGCCAAGCATCCTCCCTAGATTTCGGATATCCAAGGGTGCTTTCGGGTTTACGAGGCAGGTGCCACCAAAGTTATGCATTATGTATTTCAAGTTTTGAACATCCCCAATATTCCTATATATATTTGGCCACTTCCAGGTGGTTCTTGACTTCTGGCCCCTCTCATCGATCTTCGGCGACGCGCCCAACTGTGGGCTAGTGCGGTCAAAGTTGTGCATTGGAATTTTGAACATCACAAACCACCCTTTTCACTCATATATATTTGGGCCACATGCTGGTGTGGTTGTCTTCTGACCATCTCTAATGTTATTTTTTGCTGCAAAGACTCTGATGACGCTCAATGGACACTGGTACAATATATTAACCGTGTGCGATACAAGTGCGATGTGAATCACCACGCCTGCGCAAGCGCGAGCAAAGGTGGAGGTACTGCCTCAACCGTGTGCGATGCAAGTGTGTTGTAAAATCACCACGACCGTGCAAGCACGAGCAAAGGGTGGAGGTACTGGCTTAACCGTGTGCGATGCAAGTGCGATGTAAAACTACCACCTGTGCAAGCTAAAGGCGGGTAAGTTTATTTGGAAATTAGGACGAACCATGTGTGATAGACCTGCTAGCTAGAAATATAAAAACAAACTACGTGCTTTGAGTGTTGCAAAAATCGGCGGTTCCGCGCCACTTTTCCTTATTATCATACACACATATTGTTATTGGACCATGCACGATCTTGGGCACTCCCGCCCCACATCAATTCCTTTACCCAAATTTTAGTAGCCACCGTACTTCAACTGTCGCCCACACTCCTCCAGCACCGACCTTATAGTAAAATTGCAGTAGCCGAGGCATTTGAACCGTCGCCCTCCCTCGTCCACCACCATCCCCACCCACCATTACTAAAATTTTCAGTAGTTGTGGCGTATCCTCAAACACCAACCCCCCTCCATTGTCCCCCACTCGCCCCTCCCCCCTCGAACCCTAGATCGTAGCCGCCGCCAAACCCTGCCGGTCTGCCAGTTCCTCCTAGCTTAGATAATAAAGTTCAAGTTACCTGGCGATTCCCATACCGTTGCCCCACTCCCCTGAGTTTTTAAATGAGGACTGTGGTGTCCCTCCCCACCAGATCCACATCCCCTGCTCCAGAATGTCACAGCCTATGCTCGACCACGTATCCCGGGGAGCCCGACGAGCGTTCGGCCAAGAAGAGGTTTATCATGGCCTCTCCGGCGGACGTTGGCGAGGTGGCCGCCGTTCGCCCCGACCTGTCGATCCCGGAGCAACATGTTGCCACAGAAGCCGGCGAAGACTTTGACTACATTGCCATGCCGAGGGCTTCATGTCAGCGGGCTAGCGTATTACTGTATCTCGGGAAAGCTGGCTAGGACATCAAGCTCGTCCACAGTGACGGCTTCACACGGGCCATGTCACGGGTCAAGTGGTCCATTCCCAACCCCTCTGGTTCAACCGTCGTCGATATCTTCGACGGCCCTGCTACTGATCTCCTCCGCCAAGCGGTCAAGGATTTGCGAGCTTTATACGCCATCGACCCCATTTTGTCATTTTTGAAGGACACGTTCTATGGCGGCGGCTTGGGATCCTCAATTGGCAAGTCAGATCTCATCGACCACGACCATGAGGAGAGCACCCACGAAGGTTCTTCCAAGGTGAAACAACCCATCTGTGACATCAAAGAGCGCACCATGGGTCTGTGCTCTTCCAACTGGGAGGATCCCATCCATGAAATGTGAGGCAACATTCTATCAGCAAGTCTTACCTTTTCTAGCTTGCGAACCCGTACCCTTTGTTGTAGTAGCATTTGCCGTGTGGTGCTTTAACTGTGCCATGTTCAATTATTTCAGTTATGCAAAAATGTATTGTTCAATAGGGCTATGTGATGTTTAAGTATGAATTGTCCACTTCAGTTTCACGAATGTCTATATTTGGTTCTTTATAGTGAGTAGATGCCTTGTTTATCTGTATTTGGTTGTTAGGTTGGTTGGAGTGAGGATCTTTCCAGTTATCGAGCAGATGCCTTGTTTATAGTTCTTATTTTGGTTGTAGTGAGCATTTGTCCAGTTATCAAGCAGATGCCTTGTTTATCTGTATTTGGTTGTTTGGTTGCTTTTTTAGCATTTGTCCAGTTATCAAGAAGATGCCTTGTTTATCTGTATTTGGTTGTTAGGTTGCTTTTTTAGCATTTTTCCAGTTATCAAGAAGATGCCTTGTTTATCTTTATCTGCTTGTTAGTTGGTTGCGGTGAGCCTTTGCCAGTTTTCAAGCATATGCCATGTTTATCTGTATTTGCTTGTTAGGTTGGTTGTAGTGAGACTCTGTCCAGTTTTTAATGTCTATATTTGGTTGTCATACTGGTCCGTTATGCCTTGTTTGTTTCAGTCATTCACAATGTGTTGTTCATTATGTGCAAGTCGGATCTGTGCCGCTCGACTACATCAATACCAGTTTGAACGACTATATTTGGTTCCAGTTATTCCCGGTGTAGTTAACACATGCCCTTTATTTCAGTTTTACACATTTATCCAGTGTGATGTCTAAGCATTACCTACGTTCTATTCATTTTCAACAATACCAGTTTGAATTGCAATATTTGATGGCTGTTAAGCCTGCTGTCGGTAACATTGCCTTCCATTTTATATCTGCTTTAACATCATGCTAAAACCAACACATTCAAGCTATCATTTGGAGATGATGTTGTTTACCTTTGCTATATTTGTTTAATGTTAAGGTTGCTATACTTATCATACTTTCCACTCACTACAAAAAAATACACTTCCGTGATGATACGTGTTTGTCACAGTAGGTCGCGTTTTTTTTCATGCATGTACATCCATGATGATTTTATGACAGAATCAAGATAGTCATACCTGTGCTGTCGTAGAAGTAGTCCATGACATTACCAAAATTATCATCATGGAAGTGTCCACTTCCATGACGATAAATCGCGCGTCACAGAAGTGCTTTCGTCATGGGTGACCGACACGTGGCATCCACTGTAACGGAACACCGTTAAGCTATCGGGTCGGGTTTTGGATCCGATAACCCGTTAACAGCCCCGACCAATGGGGATTTTCCATGTGTAAAATCATCATTGGCTGGAGGAAACACGTGTCGGCTCACCGTTGGGACAGATGTCATCTGCTCATTGGACCGAAGGCGCCTATGATACGGCGACATGTGGCACGGCACAACAGAGGCCCATTCTGTGAAAAGGCCGCCTGTTTGCCTTGGTCAAAAGGTGGCGGGCCGGCCCATCGGAAAGCCTGTTAACGGCCTGTTCGCATATAGCCCATTACAGCCCCGCTAACCTGGGGCCCGTTACGCCCTATCCGAATTTAGGCCCAGGTAGCGTCATCTGGGCCGTCAATATGATTCAGCCGTTCTACTTCTGGCCCATGTGTGCCCATGACTTTCTTCAGTCCCATATGAGGACCCTTTGTAACTCTTGGCCCATTAAACGGCCGTTGGTGAAAACTGGCCCGTAAATGAACAGTGTATCACTTTATTACCCCAGTAAACGGCCCGTTATTCCCATTGGGCTTGCCAAGCCCAAGTTATCTTTCGACCTTCTTAGGGCCCATTGATTCTTGGGCTCATTTGCCATCATTCGGTTACATACGGCCCGTTACTGTCATTTTCTGTGTAAAAAAACCGTTGGGCTATTTTCATAGAGTTATCAAATACGGCCTATCAACGGCCCGTTATGGTCCACGAATAGTACGGCCCATGATTGGAGAAATGATGATACACCCCGTAGAAGGCCCATGGATCGTACGGCCCATATGAGGCCCATGGATAGTACGGCCCATAGAAGGCCCGTGGATCGTACGGCTCGTAGAAGGCCCATGGACCCTACGGCCCGTAGAAGGCCCATGGACCCTAAGGCCCGTATAGAAGGCCGATGGATCCTACGGCCGGACGAAGGCCCATGGATCATACGGCCTGCAGGAGGCCCATGGTTACAACAGTCGGTGTGTTGCCATGATTATTTTGGCCTAGTTACCAAAAATAGGCTATTGTGGCCACTAGAAAAAAACAGGAAAAGAACTGCAGTGACTACAAGCAAGCAACTAAACAAGAAAATAAGGAAATAAATAAGCAAGCAATTAACGCTAGCCTATTACTGGTATTACACATATTACATCCACTAGGCATCAAAGTTCGCCACCAGTGCAAATATAGGGAACAAAGCAGCACATTACATACACTGGCCATCAAAATTGGCCACCAGTGCAAATAAATGCGGCAGCAAAACAAGAGCATAACAGAAACAACTTCAGAAGAGCTCAAGAAACATTATCCTGGGTATCCACCATGCTGGCAATAAGCTTAGCAAGCTGATTAGCTTTGTCCTGTTTGGCGCTAGAATTCTCCAACGCTTGCTGTTGCACCAGAAAGTATGCATCTGAATGCTCCAGGGACTTCCGCAGTCCTTCCGCTTCTTGTCGCAGCACAGCTGATCGATGTCTTTCAGCTTGTAGTTGAGACACAAGAAACCGAACTGATTCAGACAGTGAGTTTGAATAGCTTGTGCAAGCGACAGTGGACAGTAACTCGAACACTAAACCAAGACATGACTTTGGGGTTGTCTCGCTGTCTTCAAGATAGTCTTGCTTAGTTGTTTAATTAGCTTTGTTGGAGACCAACAAGGATGTGTCACTATCCTGAACCTTATCTGCATTACTTCCTTTACCATTGCATAATAAGACACTCTTCCCCAATATTCTGTCAGCATTCTAAAAGAAGAAACAAGCAGACACATAACAAGTTTAGCATGTACTAGTATATGAAGCTCATTTCAGTGAACCAGTTCATTAGTAAGGTGGACAGGATTAAACTACCAAGTCTTCTATTGCCAAGTACTAGTACATAATAAAAGCATCAAACAAACATATATCTATGTCCTATGGTCACTGCATTGTCTTGCCAAATCAAAATAGAGACACGGTTCAAATCATATCAGTTCAAGACAAAGCAGCAGTGAAAGAATACAAAGCATGGGAAACTACACGGCACAACAAGATTTCAGATGGGTACCACGGGTCTACATGTACAACAACACCATTGGCTCTATTGTGATGCTAGTAATGTGCATGATATGAAAGTCAACTATATACACAATTGAAATTGAAATCAACAGAGCTATTGATAAGAGCAAACCTGTTAAAGAAACATGCGTGAACATACCTGTTGTGCCATTGGAGTTTCAATTGGATCCTT
The DNA here is from genome assembly GCF_003073215.2 of Triticum urartu. NCBI lineage: Eukaryota > Viridiplantae > Streptophyta > Magnoliopsida > Poales > Poaceae > Triticum > Triticum urartu. The sequence goes on from NC_053022.1 coordinate 357,982,012, forward strand.
CAATTTAAAAATAAGTTTGTATGAGTAAATACAGTGATACAAGAGCAAAGCAATCATAGTTAAAAAAAGGCGCGCCTAAGCGAGCGCTTAAGCGCGCCTAGGCTCTAGGCGTTGGCAAAACGCATTGCGCATAACTATGCATAATCTGTGCATAACTATGCATAAGCATGCGCTTTGGTTAGTAAAGCGCAAGGCGGTGGCAAAACACACAATTAACGCCTAGCACTTTTTTGAACTATGATAGCAATGGAATCTTAAATTAGAACAGTTGTTCTTCAGGTTTAGGCACTTGTTCTACATGAAGATATTACAGTAAGATGCAAGAATATAATACTTAAAAATAGAAAATGAGCTCATAGACCTTACCACATTCTTGGTTCGGGACCAGTACAGAACAAGGCATTCCCAATCATCATCCAGTAAATGTGTCTCAGGAGAATGTAAGGGAATTTGATGAGTTTGTTTGCTGGTGAAGTACGTTTTCTTCAGGTAAGTCCGATACTGCCACCAAGCATTCTTGAAGATAGCAAAGGTATTAGCACAGGTTACCTCATCCTGAGTTTCCAAATCGGTCCTTCTCTATAGAGAAAAATGCGAAAATTTGTTGTATTATAACCATCATGGAGGTAGGATGTATGGGACGAAGCAAAGTCATTGCCATGAATAACATTACTTACACATAACTCCTGGACAAACGCCTGCAACTGGCATTTTCCTTCATCTTCAATATAATATTTCCAAGATGGGTACACACATATGATTTAACAACATCAAATGCGATAGATGCTAAACTACGACTAGCTGGTTGTGCTTCCTCCACAGGAATAGGCGTACTAACTGGTGGAGTTGGGGTTCGCCGTGATAGTACTGGCCCTTTGGGCACTGGAGCTGCCTTACTAGCTGCTCTTGTTTGGGAGCTCTGTGGTGGAGATGGTGCTGTGTCAACAGGAACTGGGTTACTATCGGCTGGGGTTGGGGTTAGATTGGGTGAAGCTAGTTCTCTGTCCATCGCAGTAGGGGTACAATCTGCAAGAGTTTGGGTTATGTGTGGTAGGTCTGGTTCTTGTGCATGTACAACCGGGGTGCTATCTCCACCAAGAGGTAGCACTGTTTTATTTGAAGACCGTGTTTTTAGTCCGCTAGATACTGACAGCACCCGCTCCAATTCAAATGGCTGATAAACAGGAAACATAGTTGAATGTACAGACATTGTATGAGAGGCAGATGCAATAGATAGTGTGGAAAAAAGAGGGCATGAAATAGTTGACATGTATATTGTTTAACTAAAATGGATAGCATGACATAATTTCACATATATGATGTCTATCTAAACTAGATAGCATAGCATAACATAATTCAAAGATATGATGAATAACTAAACATGATCGCATGACATAATTCACCTACATGTTATCTAAGTAATCTCACATCATTTAATTCACATATGTGATTTATATGCTAAACAGAGGGCATTCGATATGATGTCTAAACTAAGAACATGGTGTTGAATATTGTGTATATGATGTCTAAACTATGCAATGCAAGACACCGTATGCATGATATGAGCAGTATAACCGTGCCAAGTTAGAGCATACACCTCAGTGGGGGAATAGGACTGGTCATTTGTCTCTGAATCTATCTCTGAGGAGCTATCGGGACCCAACAAGAGATCTGCTTTGACATGTAGCACTGTCTGCTCTGAAGGCCTAGTTTTCACTCCAGATTTTTCCATCTCCCACCCAAATGGCTGATTCACAGGAAGAGTAGTTTAATGTACAATCATTGTCGACAAATGGAAATGTAATGGAGAAAAGGATGGGCAAGATATCATTCAAATATATGATGCCTGGTTAAACAGGATGGCATTGCACATTTCACATATATTATGGCTGGCTAAAAGACATGAGACAGCATAATTCCCATATATGATATAGAAACTAAACAGGTGGCATTACAGAACATGTCTAAACTAAGCAGATGACATATATGATGTCAAAAGTAGGCACTGCAAGGCAACATATGCACGATATGACTAACATCATCATGCCAAGGTAGAGCAAACACCTTTGGGGGGTAAATAGGAGTGGTCAGCAGCATTTGAATCCGCCTCAGAACAGATATCTTCCTCTGGATTACAATCTGGAGAGGGGTGGGGAGGGTTTGCCATTGAACCCACCATGGAGCGATGTATGCATGCCATTGTATTGCCGCGCAAAACTCTTATCTTTTTCTCTACATGTTCAGCATGACTGTGTACAATATCTGACATGCATACGAAAAAAATATGGTCAGATTATGTAAGGAGAGCATGCAGAAATTTAGAGTGATGGTAACAACCAGTGGATCGACGTTTTTCCATTGAATCAAAATAGCCCTAATGGATCGACGTGAATGTATAGTAATAAGTGATGCAACAAGTGTACAACCTCTTTGCCGTAGCCGTGTCGACCTCAGCATCATTGGGTTGGTCGCTGAAGCAGTTGAGGCAGAGGTGGTTGTCGGAGGTGTGGAGGAAGATCTGAGAAATCTGTAGACGGCGTCCAGGGCACTGCTCTGTTGTGATGGATCGTTCTGTCGTTGGAGCAGCTCCTATGAGCCGTAAGACGTCAAGGCTGAAGCAGCACAAGACAGACATCGTCAATCTCAAGTGGGATTCTAATAGCATCTCCAATAGATGATGTAAAATGGATGTAAAATTAACATCACCAAAAACCACCTGACTATAATAGATGAGGTAAAAACTGTTGACTCTGAACTTAACTGTCAAAACTGAAATTTACTGTGGAATCTGAATGCTACTGTCGAAACTGAACGCAATGGTAGCACAGAGGCACAGTTCATCTTCAACCTGCACCCCCCTGAGCCGCGAGCCACCACTGGCCGAACCGCCGGCCCCAGCGCCACCTCGCCGCCCCGAAACAACTCGCCACCGCTGCCCCGGCCAACCCTCTAGGCCCCCCATCCCCACCCTGAACCCTAAGATAGATAGTGGGTACCTCTCCGGCGAGCCCCCGTCCCCGCTGCGGGTGGTTCTTCCTTAACTTTGGCGAGCCCCCCAACCCCTGAAAATCGACTGACCCAAAAGTCGGTTTAGTCGACTGAAGTGTGGCTTAATCAGAGCAGAGCAGCGGCACGAGCGAGGGGGAGAGCAACGACAGCAGTTGGGCGAGCGAGCGATCGAGCGAGAGCCAGAGTAGCAGCAGCAGTGCGAGCGAGCGAGCGAGAGCTGGAGTAGGAGTAGAAGATCCGGCTGGTATGGACGCCGCCGCCGAAGGGGCCTCGCACTAGGGGAGAGCCGCCGTGGAGATGTCGCCCGCGGCGCCGGCTTCAAGGTAGCCGCTCCATGGGGGTGCGAGATGGAGCACCGTCGGTGCCGGGAGGTCGAGTCAAGGAGAAGGTGCGGTGCGATGAGTGTACAACCTCTTTGGTGGCGCCGAGTTGGCCTCGGCTTCGTCCGAGGAGTCGGTGAGGATGTTGCGGTTCTGGTGGAGCATGTTAAGGCGGCGCTGTGGGGATGAAGCAGCTACGATAGACGAGGCGATCGTCAGAGCAGCTCCTTGGAGGTGGAGGACGGGGCGGCTGAACCGGCAGGACGGCGAGATGGACGACGGATCCTCATCCGGGGAGGTGGACGAGGGACGTCGAGCTGTTGGGGTGGACGCCGTCGTCGGGGAAGAGGCTCCGGCTGGGCAGCGGTGAGGTGGCGGACGGAGAAGGGTGGGGTTTCGCGGCTGGAGCGGAGAGGTTATGGCGGCCTGGGATTTTGAATGGCGAAAAGGGGGCGATGGGAGGGGGTGAAGCATGACTTAGGGACGCGCTTGTCCAAAATGTAGGGTGTGTTACAAAAGTACCCCCCACCGATTTGAACTAGCGGCCCTTTCGGATCAGGGTTAGAAGGGGGATTTCGCGTGTCGGGATTTGGCAGCTGGAGGGAGTTTTCGCGCGCGTTGTAATTTCGGGATAGCAAGGCGCGGGTTGTGAAGGCGCTAGTTTTGGGAGCACGATATCTGAATTTTCGGGATATAACAAGACGCGAGTTGAATTTTAGGGACAACCCTAACGTGTAGTAATATTGCACTTGTACGTACCAAATCAATTCGCACTTCCCTCAACCAAAAAGAAAACAAAAAAATAAAACTATTCACACCACACAAAGAGAGAGTCTTGCCCTGTTTTACTATACAAATGCTATTCAAAGCTACTCCCTCCTTCCATCTATATAGGACCTAATGCGTTTTTCGATGCTAACTTTGACTAAATATTAGAGCAATGATATATGACATGCAACTTACACAAAGCACACCATTAAATTCGTCTTTTAAAGGTTCTTTCAATGATATAATTTTCACATTGTGCACGTCATGTACTATTAATCTTGTCAATAGTCAAAGGCGGTCTTAAAAATCTCATTACGCCCTATATAGATGGAAGGAGGGAGTATGAATCCATGTTATGTCCGATTAAATTTTTTCGCTTGATGTATAATGCATGTAACCTACTCATACCAACATTTTAGTGCATTCCAAATGTCTATACTACCACTGCAATTCAAACTAAATTTGAATTCCTTTCTCTATTTCAATAAGAATCTACAATCATGATTGTTGCCAACTTCAACCATCATAGTTTCCTTGCTATCCGCCAGATATAAATCGGGTGGCCTATAATGCAGGATGGCAGGCACACCATCATCAACAACTCCGTTTTTTATAAGAGTAGAGATAAAATATATTAAATGTAGTATAACATGTTCATAACCACAACATGTGTATCACTGTTATATATATTCACACATGCGTCGGTTTGAAACACTATGATAAATTCTTCAAATATCCGAATTCGCTTTTTATAATGAAGTATATATGATCTCTATTCATCTTTTACACCCACACAACCCTCTTATCTTTGTAGCCAGCGCTAACTTTCTCTTGTGCATGCACACGCCCGCATCCCTCTCACCCTCCCTCAACATTCTCTAGCTCCATCGCGCAAATTCGTCTTTTCACTTTAGGTCGTTCACCCATGGTGTGTGTAGGCCCCCCAGCTCCTTCTTTACAGCACACATCGATTGATATGCCTCTCTAGCCAGGTGTGCCTAGCACAAACACAAGCTTCCCCTCTTCTCTTGTCACCGTCCATGCCTCACTCCCACCACTCTTTTCATTTTTCTCGTACTCGCACACTCCTCCCCCCTCGATATAGTATGCCTCTTGTACCACCTCCTACATGCATCCCTCTCTCTCTATCCTTCTCCTCGTGCCTCATTTTCTTCTAACACACACATGCATGTATACCGATCGATCTCCCAACATATACCTATATCGACTTTAACTACCCCCATCCCATCGATCGACATACCTCACAAGTTATGTCTCTCCTTTCTCTAACAAAGGGAGATTGATCTTCCTATGTAGTTACGTCTGCTTACCACAACCACATCGTCCCCCCTCATCATTCGTGCATGCCTCCTGACCCGTCTCTCACACGCACGTGCACAGACAACAAGCAGCCATCTCCTCTCATATTGATATTGCGGGCGTGCCCTCCGTTTGTCTAGCAAGCATATCCCACCATTTGTTAGAAGCAACTCCACTACCACCCCCTCCAACACTCTAGCTCTGTCTCTCTCCCAACCTTATTCCTCTCCTGCACATATGCATGGATGCCGATCGATCTCCCTTAATACATGAGGCAGATCGATCTCCTTAATACAAGAGGTAGGCCTCTCTCCTCCTCCACGCATATACCAGCCATTGTACCTCTATAGTTAGTTGGGCCTCCCTCTTCCCCCACCACACACCGATAGTCGAGCGTTGCAGGTAGGTATCCATGCCACAGAGACAAACTGCACATGTCCCATCTCACATTCCAGTAGGCCAGCCACTTTATATCTTTGACGTGGGCACACACAAATTCGATGGCACTCTTTATCGATCACGCACGCGCACACACACATCATCCCTCTCTTCGATTCTATGGACACCTCAAGATGCATTTGTATGAGTAGTTTATCTTGTGAGAGAAATGGTTGAACGAGGGAAGGCCTTATTTGCGAACATGGAGAGACGTGTGGGTATATTTTTGCAAAATTGCCATAGTTTCTTTCCTATCCGTTAGATATAAATCCAACGACCTATATTGCAGGATGGCACGCACACCATCATCACCAACTCTGTTTTCTACTCCCTTCGTCGGAAAATACTTGTCATCAAAATGGATAAAAAGAGATGTATCTAAAACTAAAATACGTCTAGATACATTTCCTTTTATCCATTTTGATGACAAGTATTTCCGGACGGAGGGAGTATTTGTCTTTTTAGAGATTTCAACAAGTGACTATGACCGGACCTTACCAACATACTCAAAAAAGTAGTCCATAATTTTGATGTTACCCTCTTTTCTTGGCGGTGCGGTGCCATCTGGATACCTCATAAATAAATAAAGTACTACATGATACTAATATATGATACATGGCGCAGGAGTACTAAGTATTATTAATACACTTTTGCTAGAACTCATCTAGATGAGATATAATTTGGTCTCATTCATATTTTATAGCCATTGGATGTGATGCTATATAAGGTGCGTGTGTGCTGACGTGGATTGTATTTGTTCTTGTGCAACGAACTGACCACTTCATGTCATGTTTAATAGTCTCAAGTCATTAAAAGCATACAAGCCCCACATCTCTGCTTGGTTGATCCCTCTATTTATGTCAAAAAATAAGAAACAACGTGAGAGTTAATGCACCACGCCTATGTGTTTACTATTTGGTTTTTGTAAGATGACTTAATACTCACCTAGACAAAGGGAGTATTCGATTTAACAGCGGGCGGCGCAGTTCCCGATACGGCTTTAATGCAGACGAGTAAGGGAGTAGCGGTTCCCGATATGTTGAACGACCAATGCATCCTCCTTCAATTAATGCATGAGGGAAGTAATGGGAGGAGGTCCGGGAAAAGAGGCTGCACGATGTGAATGCAACCCAGTTTGCCCTCATTGCGCTCATATAAAGGCGCCCCTCCATTCCAATGCATCTACCACATCGTACGCACCTAAGCATTTGCCTAAGCACCTACACTAAGCACAAAAGAGCTCACTCCAGACCCATGGCAGCGATGCTCGCGAGCGGCCAGTGGCTGTGCCAGATGGTCCACGACGTCGGCTTGCGGCATGGCACCGAGGATCGTCTCCAGACGGTGTTGGAGACCGGCTGGTGGATGGCCGCCTTCGACGCTAACTACGACTCTCAGTTGGACAAGATGATCGTTGCCACCAGCAACAAGTTCACCGTCCTCAAGAAGCTCGCGGAAGACATCGTCGTACTCCTCCAGCCCGCGCGCCCGAGCTCCTCGTTGCCTGCCACCCTAACCGGCCTCCATGGCGGGAACCTCTTTCAAGCACTGGTGGCCCTGCGACTGCCCACCGACGCCACGAAGAATGTCCACCTGGAGGTCGCGCTCACCGCGAGGTCCCTCGCCCTGCAAGAACGACCTACACATCCACATGTACGAGGAAATCGTGTACATAGGTATCTACAAGGCCAGTGAGGACGCTACGACGTTGGCCTTCCTCAACCGGCTGGAAGCCTTGGATGCCTTTGCTGAGAAGCACCTCGACCTCGCCACAAAAGCCGCCGCTCCTTAGCCGCCGGTCGGTGGCCCGGCGCACTAAGTTGAGGAGGAGGAGGTCGTACGTTCGTGTATCCATCTTTCTTCTTGCCTTCTATAACCACCACTGCGATCACATCATCGTGGCCTTAATTCTTATTATGTTGTTGCATTCTCGTTCCAATCAATACCGACATGTGTGATCCCTTTGCTTAATTATATGCATCACTGTAACTAGTACTCCATCCGTCAATTTATAAGTTGTGCTTACCTTTCCATCAACTTCATGCAACGCGCGGGCATCTTACTAGAAACACTAGAATATGTCTATATAATCCGTATGTGATAGTCTTTTTGAAATCTCAAAAAAGACAAATATTTAGGTACGGAGGGAGTAATATATTAGGATTATATCAAAACAATAGTGAATTATTTCAAGTTTGTGAACAAATACTAGTATTCTACTACTTTGGATCCGTCGCAACGCACGGGCACATTGCTGGTAAAAGGAAAAGGCCTACCACGTTCGCGTCGTACCCCCACACGCCCGGGAATCGGGAGTACAACACGTCCCGTCCGGCACGACACATAGCTTAGGGAAGGCGTGTTGCCTAGCATTTTCACTTTCATGTGGGACCGCCGTTGAGCAAACCGACACCCCGCCCGCCGCTGGGTTGGAAAACAGAAACGAGGGGAAGATCTAGTTGTAGCACGGAAGCCAAGAAATTTGGTGTCAGACGGGGCTCGTTGATAGAGTAGGAGCATTCTGTACTAGTACTACTCCTACTAGTACCAAGTTTGTACTCCTAATACTATATTACTAGTACTACCACTATACAACTAGTAGGTACGTGCACGACACAACATCGTAGGAACAAAAAACGGGAAGATCTTGTTTTGGGTGATTTATCTTTTTTTCAATCAACGTAGTATGAATAATATGATGTGGGGGGCACCCATGAAGCTTATGTAGCTTGGTTGCATGGCTACGAAAGGTTAGAGAAAAATAAATAGATAATGTGTTTAGAGTGCACTCCACTAAATAGATATATATACTTTGGATCCATTGCAACGGACCGGCACATCTATATCTATACCCCCTATATAGTGTGTGAAAAAGTTTGAAAGTTGCTCATTGGATGAAGCCAATCCGACGGTACAAAGATGGCAAATCCGAGCACTACTGGCCGTTGGATATCATCCACCAGATTCTGTCACTTGTATAATCTAGAAGACTCCATGGTTGAACTTAATTCATGACTAACTTTGCCACAACTAAGCTTAGGCAATGTTATTAGTTCTTCAAAACGAGATAAACAAGTTGGCAAGCCTAAGGGAATCTTGCCACATTTTTTGTGTGTATGTCATGTGGGGCCTTAGTGTGGCTTGCCTAAGGTGTGGCTTGAACCAAACACTCACTAAGTTAATCAAACTTGCCTAACCTTACATTCCACCAGATTTTGCCACATGTTAGAATCCAGAAAGCTCCACATGTAGAAGCATAATGCACAAACCACCAGAATTTCATGCGTGCAATGCACGTGTACCTTACTAGTACTAGTTGGTGGTAGTAAGAAACAAATTCCAGTTTTGGCACGAGCTCGTACTGCGGGAGCACCAGAAGGCCTGCCACAGGAGTTACATTTCCCTCTTGGGGCCCACGGGACCGAACTTCAGTGGCTTAGTGTCCGGCCTATGAGTCAATGACATGCGGACCTTAAATGCGGCTGGCCCACATGTCATTCTCATGGTGGTGGCGTGGTTCGCGACTCACTCATTCGAGATGAACCGGCAGGTGGTGGCGTGGTCGTGGCGAGGGAGCCACAGCTGGGCGTCAGGGCGTTACGAGGCGTAGATGGCCACACCGGCAGGTACTACCTGTAGTACCCCCTTCGGTCCTTTTTACTCTGCATATTAGGTTTGTCCGAAGTCAATCTCATCCAACTTTGACCAAGTTTATATAAAAAATTATAGACATTCACATAACAACACCAATATCATTAGAATATATTTTCATATTATATTTATTAGATATTATAGATGCTAATAATTTCTAATATAAATTTGGTCAAACTTAGCAAAGTTTGACTTTCAGCAAATCCAATGTGCAGAGTAAAAAGGACCGGAGGGAGTACATAAGTACTCCTGTTGAGGATTGATGCCCGGGACGAAATGTGTCACAGCCGGTAGATGAAAATTCGATGGTGTGGGAGTACGGATCAGAGCACAACAACGGAGCAGGCAAACCGCATCCAATCGGGTGTGTCTGTGGTAGAAAGTTGATGGTCACCACAGTTCAGCTGGCCCGCATGTCATGCACACAAAGGCAGAGGAGCGGTTGGGCTGAGAGGGATGAGGGGCACGTCGGGGGGATGAGGATCCCTTGACGCGAACAATCCTACCATTTTGTCACTGACATGTGGGACCCATAAGCGTGGGTCCCACATGTCAGTGAAGGAAAGGCAGGGCAAGGCAGTGGTAGCCATGTCAGAGGATCCATGTCCATGTCGACAGAGGGGCAGTGGGGCCAAGAGGGGTGAGCCGCAGGTCGGGGGACATGTGGTTTCATCGGTTCGAGCAGCGTCGTGGGAATCGCGGGTGGCTGTGGTAGAAACTTGATGCTTGCCGCATTTTAGGTGGCCCACATGTCATGCACACAAGCTGTCATGTCTACGGACACATGCACTGCATACCGATCACTGGAAGGAGTAGTAGAGAAAGCTATATATGCGGATAAATAGTTCCTTATAGTCAAGCGGACCCACACTACTACTTTGTTCCAAAGACATGCACACCATCGAAATAGTCCATCTATATCAATATACACCGAGAGGGAATAATTTTTTTACAAGAGAGGAAATAGTTCATCCATCCATAATGCCCTCCTGCTGGTGCAACCTTTTCTTCTTCTTCTTCTTCTTCTTCTTCTTCTTCTTCTTATTCTTATTCTTCTTGTTCTCATTCTCTGTGGAAGACGGCTTCGCAACAAGCTCTTTGGACCTTGCAGCTATCTCGAAACTCACACGGGCATCGAGGGCAGCATATTTTATCTGCTCGTACATCAAGGGATAATTCTCCTATCTAGACGACCTTAATGCCACCGTCTTGTCACCATTCTGAAGATTTGTACCGAGCACAAAATTTGCTACGTCGAATAGGGATGGTGTCTGTTTATCACAATCTTCTACAGGAATTTTGATTCTGGTTTGTAGGTCAGCGATGCTTTTCAAATCAAGGTTGTACGGCTTTAGCTTTTGTTTGTCCCCTTCGATGGCATCCCCACAAAAGTATACGTCCTCCCGAGACAAGAAATTGTGAAGCTCGCGTGGTATGGAGGGCGAGTGTATGATGTGGTACACCAAAACATCATCTTCGTGGCACAGCTGAAGGACGACGGCGCACTGGATCTTCCCAGGGGCATGCTTCGTGTACTCTGCGTCGAGACCGATGACCCTTGTCTCTACCTTTTCGAGGGAGTTCGATACATTGTTGATCCACTACCGAACAACCCTTGGGTGGATGGTGACGGTGGCAACTATGCGAATCGAGCCTTCGACGAGGGCATGTTGGACGCTAAAAACCTGCATCTCGATCTCTTCCGCCATTTGGAACCGCTGGAACGGAGGGCTATGATTTGGAGAATTAGGATTAGATGGCTAGTCTAACTGAAGTAGTGGATGATTATTTAAAGAGGTTAAAACAATGTGAACGCAGTGGGGTTTGGATGCAAATGAAGACGAATGGGAGGTGAAGAAGCCGAGGAGAATCGGTTCCCGATGGAGAAGTAAATGGGAGAAGTGGCGTGCAGGCAGTTGATTAGACGACTAGGTAGACTAAACGAAAAGGCTATGCGGGTAGACTGACAAGTCGTACCTGTTCGTGTACATGTCCATCCTTCCTGATAGGTGGGACCTATGCAAATAGATAAAAAATGTGTCGTATTTTTTTGAGCACGTGAGTGGGAGACACAACATTCTTCATTTTTATTTTCACTTTTTAGTTTTACATGTAGATTTTGACCCCAAAAAACACATGGTCTTTGTAACACTTTTCAGTTTGCATTATCCTGGATATAGAACATGGATCTCTGAATAATTTCAATATTCTGAATAATTCAATAATTAACAGAGGCATAACAATTGAATTGTAGCTTCAAATGTCAAAAACTAGTGTCCTAGATACAGAACATAGATCAGTTTTCAGTTTGCGTAACACTTTTCAGCTTGCATTATCCTTCTCTGAATAATTCAAATTTCCTGGATACAGAACATGGATAACACTGTATATTTAGTGTAGAATCTTTTTAGTACTTTGAATTTTGGCCACTACTTCTGCTGTTTAGTAACTTTTCTGAATTTTGGCCACTACTACAGTAAGTTCAAGTGAGTAACTATAGTAACTTCAAGTGAGTAACTCCATTTTTGATTTTTTTTACATAAAACTAACCATGATATTTGTTCCTCTATTCTGGTCATAATTATAATCTGATTGCTGAACCCTTAATCATTCTCATAATGTTTACATGATGCACAATTGTACTGCCGTCAAAACTACTCCACACACACAATGTCGAAACTGACAAGATGGTGGTGGAGGTGGGAATAAATGTTCAGTATTGGTGCATTTTCTGTGCTTACAAAACTTAGATTGAATTTCACTACCAAAAGAAAAGAAGTGCAGATTAAATGTTGCTTTCCACTTACTTCACCTGTGTGTAACTCTTTTGGTGCATTTTCTGCAGAACCTATGTGTAGCTGCAGCATACAGGCCAGTTCATCAACTGCTCGAAGAAGAAAAGAAGGTGGCATTTCCTTGCCTTTAGCATATAGGCCAGTTCACTTAATGTCCTCTGGTGCTATATTTCTGAGAACATCCAAGTTTTTACTTATCACTTTGCTAGCATTCACAAGTCTATTGAAGCGTGCATGTCTTTGTGAATCTTGCTATCTACTCCAAGTAGATGGTGTGTAGCCTGGCAAAGGATATTAGTACTTGGTGCATACTAAGTTTAAAACCACTCTAGATTTACAAGTGTTTACAAAAGATGACAAGTGTTTATTCATTTCTAAATTTGAAGTAACTAGTAGACGAACAATATTCATCTTTTTCTGTGTATGAAGAAGAATAAACATAGCTAATTCAAATAATTCCAATTTTAGGGACATGTTTTTATCAACTCTTAGTTAAGGGGTTGTGGCAGTTTTTAGTTTTTAGTTTCGTGCTACTTGAATTGATTCTACAGGAATATTTAGGGAAGATTCATGGCTATGCTTAGCTCTCTGTAAAATGAATGACTGAAATTGGACAATTGGAAACTTTAGGTATGTTTGCAATTGGACAAATGGTGTATAAATCCAAATAAAGCAAATAAATTCAAATGATTCAAATAAATCCAAATAAACATGGTTGATCTTCATTTTGCATAAACCTGGTTGAGTATTACAGAGTAATTGACAACAAATTGACCTGGTTGGAATTCATACAGCAACAGTAACAGTTAACTGAACTTCTTTTGTGTGCATTTATCACTCTAGAAAACTTTCAGTAACAAGTAAGCAGCCTCTGCATTTTCACAGTGAACTTTTGAGTGCATTTATCACTTGTTGGAGTATGCTATAGCTTCTGCAAATCACAAACTCCTTTAGTTTACATCTCAGTTTTAGCAAACACTATAGTTTCAGTAAAGGAGTCATAACTGAATTGCAGGCACTGTAGTTTCTCTACAGTATTGGAACACTGAACATTTTCAGTTAACTGTAGCAAGAAAAACTTCCAAAAACTAGCAGATCTCCAAGAATGCCAAGAGTATTACTCAATGAATTTGATGGCATCAAACTAAATTTTCACTATAATCTGTTCATCATTTAGCAGCAGTGTACAACCTTTGTCCTGGATTATTTCTCTAGCTTTGTATCCCCTGACTGAATTTTCTCCGCATGTACTGAGGACAGCAAATTCAGACTCACAGCAACAAATTGAACAGCATCAGTAGCAGAGGCGGGCGGGGCAGACTCGCCAGCATAGGCGGGAGTGGCAGCAGAGGCGAGGCAGGGGAAAAGGCAAAAGCAGCATCAGAGGTCCACGACGCCGGCGTCGTCCACCAATAGCAGCATCAGAGGCGGGAGTGGCCGGAATTGTCCACGACGCCGGTGGACGAAGAGGATGAAATCGGAGGCGCAGGTGGGCGGCGAAGGTGGGCGAACGTGGGCGGTGACTGAGGGAGTCCTGGATTAGGGGGTGTCCGGATAGCCGGACTATACCTTCAGCCGGACTCCTGGACTATGAAGATACAAGATTGAAGACTTCGTCCCGTGTCCGAGAGGGACTTTCCTTGGCGTGGAAGGCAAGCTTGGCGATACGGATATGCAGATCTCCTACCATTGTAACCGACTCTATGTAACCCTAACCCTATTCGGTGTCTATATAAACCGGAGGGTTTTAGTCCGTAGGACAACATACACAACAACAATCATACCATAGGCTAGCTTCTAGGGTTTAGCCTCTCCAATCTCGTGGTAGATCTACTCTTGTACTACCCATATCATCAATATTAATCAAGCAGGACGTAGGGTTTTACCTCCATCGAGAGGGCCCGAACCTGGGTAAAACTTCGTGTCCCTTGCCTCCTGTTACCATCTAGCCTAGACGCACAGTTCGGGACCCCCTACCCGAGATCTGCCGGTTTTGACACCGACATGGGTGCTTTCGTTGAGAGTTCCTCTGTGTCATCGCCATAAGGCTCGATGGCTCCTACGATCATCAATAGCGATGCAGTCCAGGGTGAGACCTTCCTCCCCGGACAGATCTTTGTCTTTGGCGGCTTCGCACTGCGGGCCAATTCACTTGGCCATCTGGAGCAGATCAAAAGCTACGCCCCTGGCCGTCAGGTCAGATTTGGAAGTTTAAACTACACGGCTGACATCCGCGGGGACTTGATCTTCGACGGATTTGAGCCACTGCCGAGTGTGCCGCACTGTCCCGACGAGCATGATCTAGCTCTGCCACTGAACAGTGCCCTGGAGGCCGCACCCACATCAGCTTCGACCCTTAGTTTGGAGCCAACTACACCGATCGAGGATGGGCGGTTGCACGCCACCTCGGGGGTTGCGATCCCAACAGCGATTTAGCCGAACACCAGCCCCGTACTCTGCGAGACTCATGACTCCAAGGAGCCGGACTCCTCTCCGGACTCTGAACCCTCCGCGCCCCTGCCGATCGAATCCGATTGGGCGCCGATCATGGAGTTTACTGCCACGGACATCTTTCAGCACTCGCCTTTCAGTGACATCCTGAAGACACTGAAGTCTCTCTCTTTATCAGGAGAGCCCTGGCCGGACTACGGTCAGCAAGGTTGGGGTACAGACGATGAAGAAATTCAAAGGCCACCCACCACCCACTTTGTAGCCATTGTCGATGACTTAACCGACATGCTCGACTTCGACTCCGAAGACATCGACAGTATGGACGCCGATGAAGGAGATGATGAAGAACCAGCGCCTACTAGGCCCTGGAAAGCCACCTCGTCATATGACATATACATGGTGGACACCCCAAAACAAGGAGATGGCGATGGAACAGCGGAGGATGACCCCTCCAAGCAACAGCCTAAGCGCCAGCGTCAGCGGCGCCGCTCAAAATCCCGCCAAAACAAATACGGTGATTCCAGCACGGGAGATAATAATACTCCGGAAAGTGCCGAAGAAAACCCCCTCCAGCAAGATTTAGCACAGGAGGATGGAGAAACCAGCCCTCATGAGAGAGCGGCAGACAGAGAGGTCGAGGACGATAATTATATGCATCCCTCCGAAGACGAGGCAAGCCTCGACGACGACGAATTCGTCATGCTAGAGGATCCCGTCGAGCAAGGGCGTTTTCAACGCAGGCTAATGGCCACGGCAAGAAGCCTCAAGAAAAAACAGCAACAACTTAGAGCTGATCAAGATTTGCTAGTCGACAGATGGACTGAAGTCCTTGCGGCCGAAGAGCATAAACTCGAACGCCCCTCCAAGAGCTACCCAAAGCGCAGGTTCCTACCCCGATTAGAGGAGGAAGCACTTGATGCGGCCGACCGGCCACCTCGTGGCCGCGACAGAGAGGCCTCTCGGCCCTCCACTCAAGCCGCACCCCGTACCAAGGCACGGGAATATGCGCCGGACTTACGAGATATGTTGGAGGACAAGGCAAGGCAAACAAGATCGATCTACAGATCACAGGGGCGCCCCATGGCTCAAGACGGTAACCGTCATGCCGGCCACAAATTCGGCAGGGCCGAACACAGTAGACAAAGATCATTGGAGCTACATCATGATATAGCCCAGTACAGAGGCGCCGCACACCCACTATGCTTCATAGACGAAATAATGGATCATCAAATCCCCGAGGGTTTCAAACCCGTAAACATCGAATCATATGATGGCACAACAGATCCTGCGGTATGGATCGAGGATTATCTCCTTCATATCCACATGGCCCGCGGCGATGATTTCCACGCCAGCAAATACCTCCCACTCAAGCTTAAAGGACCAGCTCGGCATTGGCTTAACATCTTGCCAATAGGATCAATCAGTTGTTGGGACGACCTGGAAACCGCATTCCTCGACAATTTCCAGGGCACTTATGTGCGACCCCCAGACGCCGATGACCTAAGTCACATAATTCAGCAGCCAGAGGAATCGGCCAGGCAATTCTGGACACGGTTCCTAACAAAGAAAAATCAAATAGTCGACTGTCCGGACGCTGAGGCCCTAGCAGCCTTCAAGCACAATATCCGTGACGAGTGGCTGGCCCGACACCTTGGACAGGAAAAGCCGAAATCTATGGCAGCACTCACGACACTCATGACCCGCTTTTGCGTGGGAGAAGACAGCTGGCTTGCTCGTAGCAACAATATGACCAAGAACCCTGGTAATTCGGACACGAGGGACAGTAGTGGCAGGTCGCGTCGCAACAAGCAGAAGCGCTGCATTAACGGCGACAATGCTGAGGATACGGTAGTTAATGCCGGATTCAGAGGCTCTAAATCCGGTCAGCGGAAAAAGCCATTGAAAAGTAATCCTAGGGGCCCGTCAAGTTTGGACCAAATACTCGACCGCTTGTGCCAGATACATGGCACCCCCGAAAAGCCGGCCAATCACACCAACAGGGATTGTTGGGTGTTCAAGCAGGCAGGCAAGTTAAACGCCAAAAATGAAGACAAGGGGCTGCATAGCAATGACGACGAGGAGCCCCGGCCGCCGAACAATAGTGGACAGAAGGGTTTTCCCCACAAGTGCGGATGGTGAACATGATATACACAACCCACGTCCCCAAAAGGGAGCGGAAGCGCGCGTTAAGGGACGTATACGCGGTAGAGCCAGTCGCCCCAAAGTTCAACCCATGGTCCTCCTGCCCGATCACCTTTGATCGAAGGGACCATCCCACTAGCATCCGTCATGGCGGATTCGCCGCATTGGTTCTAGACCCAATTATTGACGGATTTCATCTCACTAGAGTCCTTATGGACGGCGGCGGCAGCCTGAACCTGCTTTACCAGGATACAGTGAGGAAAATGGGCATAGATCCCTCGAGGATTAAGCCCACCAAAACGACCTTTAAAGGCGTAATACCAGGTGTAGAGGCCAACTGTACAGGCTCAGTCACACTTGAAGTGGTCTTCGGATCTCCGGATAATTTCCGAAGCGAGGAGTTAATCTTCGTCATAGTCCCGTTCCGCAGTGGTTATCACGCACTGCGCGGGCGAACCGCATTCGCCAAGTTCAATGCGGTACCACACTATGCATACCTTAAGCTCAAGATGCCAGGCCCTCGAGGAGTAATTACGGTCAACGGAAACACCGAACGCTCCCTCCGAACGGAGGAGCACACGATGGCCCTTGCAGCGGAAGTACAATGCAACCTCTCCAGGCAGTTCTCCAGTCCGGCCACTAAACGACCAGACACCGTCAAGCGTGCCCGGAGTAACCTACAACAAGACCGCCTGGCATGATCCGAGCAGGCGTAGCAATGCGGCCCCAACCCCAACCCTCGCAAAAAGGCAACGCCAGTACTTCGCGTACATAACTACGCTCTAGAGATACCATGGGTACAGGGGGAGGGGCACCATCACGGCACGCCCAAAACACGGCTTAAACCGTACCAGGGGCTGCCGATTTTTTTTAATTTTCTCTTACTTTTAGGACTCCATCCTTCGGAAGGCCTGTTCGGCAGTTCAATTGCCGCACAAACGATGCAAGAACCAGGGAAGCAGAGAAGCCACGCCGCATTACGGAACTCCCAGGTGGTCTCTATCACGAGCAGTATACCTGTTCCGCATACTATTCCGCAGCTTGCCCCTGGAACAGACATGTTAACTAGTCCAACCTTTCACTTATCGCATTATTTGTATCATTCTTCTTTGATCGCAGCCCTTTTTAAATAAACAATGCATAGCTTTTGTCTATTTTTGCATTACTCTTTTTTCTTTATATATATATGTTCCTTAACGACATGTTGCACCCGTACACGTTGGTACGGACAAAATATGCCAGGGGCTTTAGTACCCCTCAATATGGTGTGAGAAGTCCGAACACTTTAACAAGTGCGGCACCCCGAACTTATAGCATTATATGCATCGGCTTCGAATCATGTCTTGGGTCAATAGTTGGGTTTGCCCGGCTCCTATGTTTTGGTGCCTTACATTCTGCTATATCAGCTAATGTAGCACTAGGAGAACCACTGCGATTGTGCCCCAGTTGAGCTGGGTCGAGCACCTCAGTGGAGAAAGCTAAAACTGACTGTCATGATGAAGCGAGAGCTAGTCGCTGTTCGAGAGGTTTTTCGAGTCCCTAAACACTTATGCCGCTTAGGGCGAGGAGCCGGCTCTGTCCGGCCAAGGCGTGGATAGCGCCCCGAACTCGGTCTTCCGAATACCAGGGGCTTCGCCGAAATTTAAAATTATAGAATTC